>NW_015165852.1:769448-773459 GCF_001447785.1 Gekko japonicus | reverse complement strand
AGAATGCTGGAGGCGAGACTCAAGCAATGCAGCCAGTGGATAGGGACAGATTCTGAGTGACACACCAGGGCGCCAACCAATTCCGGAGCGTGTGGAATGTTCTAGAGAAGTGCCACCACCATTCGGCTTTTATATATAAGGGAGATTTGATTATTTATGGCCTGACTGCTTTAATATACATTGAATAATGCACTTTCAATGTGCTTTAGCAATCGTTTGCAACTGGATTTTCCTGAGCAAACTTGCAAACAGTTGCTAAAGTGCACTGAAAGTGCATTATCCAATGTGTGTGAAAGCAGTCAACTGAGACTCAAGGTGGGTAACACAGTGGGGAACAATGCAATCAAATAGCACAACAGATATAATAAGCAAGGTTTACAAAAAATAGAGACGGAGCCCAAAAGTGTCAAACATGAATGTCAAGTGACGCAGGAAATGGAATTACAAAATAGAAAACAATGCAGTAAGAGCAGGATAATGCTATGTGTCTGTGTGGCCATTGCTTGAAATGGGATACTGACTTTAACAGTCCTTAGTCTGATCCTACAGGGCTTTTCATACCTTTCCTAAAGATGAGATAAGCTCATTTGCTATAGTACAATGTATGTGTGTGGTGGAGGTTGCCTCTCATTCATGATCCTATTCTGCACAAGGAGAGGTCATGAGTCTAATCATTCCAAATTGACCTGAACAACTATTGCCCCATGGCCAACATTCAATTTTTGGTCAAGGCGCTTGAGTGGGTGGTGGACACACAGCTTCAAATGGTCTTGGAGGATATGATTATCTAGACCCATTTCAGTCTGGATTCAGGTCTGGGTTTGGGACAGAAAGGGCCTTGGTCACCCTGATGGATGATCTTCCCTGGGAGAGTGACAGCAGGAGTTGATTCTCCTGGACCTTCCTGTGACATTCCATACTATTAACCATGGTATCCTGGAGAGGCTTGTTGAGTTGTTCATGGGAGGTGCATGGGGGAGCACCATGCTTCAGTAGCTCAGTTCTTACTTGATGGGCCTGGAAACTGTTGTTTCATGCTGTCTGTGGTCTGTTATCATGATCTATATTTTTATGCTGGGATATTTGAATGGTGGATTTTAATTAATATCTTTTAATGCTTTGTTTTTATGACTTTCCTCTTATAAGCTGCTTTTGGCAGGTTCCTGGAGAGGCAGCATCCAACCCTAGCTTATCTGGATTATGTGGGTTACTTATGTGAACCTGGAAGCAACCCGCCACTCACCCATGGCTCCTGGTATTCTCATCCATGAGAAAAGTGGGAATAAAGCAGGCTGAGCAGTGAAACCCTGTTTGGTGGGCCTTTGCAGCAGATGACCTTTAATTCCTCCTTTGGTAGGCAATCGAACTGTGCCTGTCTCAAGTTTTAACGATCCACAATCGAGACCACAGCTGAAAATTATAAGCTTGTGGGGAAGGGAGGGTCATATCAATATAGAAGGCAGTCAACTGTACCTGGGGAGTGAAGTGGAGGAGAACACATCAGCACGACACCTTGACCTTCTCGCACCGAGACGGCACTTCTCATCCGGCCACTGAAATTCTCCAGATCTGTTAACATAATAGAGTGATTTTTAGATGCATGGAAAGAAAGTTCTTGATGGTGGTCCAACTCTGCCTCCCTCCCTCCTTCCCTTATGCTAAATGAATGCTCATTCTTATTTCTTAAAATCTATATGAAAATGCCCGGTCCTTTCAAAATAAATCTGTTCCAGCTGATTTCAGCTGGAAAATAGAAATAGTTTTCCGCGGCACATCGACAACCGTTTTATTGCCCCTTATAAGGTGCAGAGATGGTGTCAGCAGAAAGGCATTAGGCAATATAGCCTTTTGTTACCGACATTTAATAGCTCTTTTATTCCTTTTTACTATTTCCTGTTTATCGATTTCTTCCTCAGTAAAAATCATCTCTGCATAGTGAAAATAGAAATACAGGCAGAGGGGAGACAGTGCATCTATCCTGCATCCGGTCGGGGGGCCTCTTGGGTATCATCAGAGGGATACTACACACACAGTAATATTAAAATGCTTGGTCTGATGGGAAATCATTTTCTACAGAGCCTCTATTGGTATTATCAATCATTTGTATATTGCTCAAAACATGCCAGGTTCACAGACTTTATCAATTCAAGCCAACACAACCCTGTGGGGTAGGTCACAAATTATTTCATCAATTCCCTACCCATAACAAAAGCACAAGAGAATGATCAGACATAATTGGTAACCAATTATTATTGGTTCTGTTGGTTATAGGGGTGAGTGAATGTTTCCTATGTAGTTTCGTTTTATATTTCTTGATATTTCGGTCAACAGTTGCTGTTCTTTGCTTTTGTCCCGGTTGGTTTTGCAGAGGGCCAGTGGGGATTAATTATCATACGGCATTGTCTGTAATATAGCTAAGGGGATCCTAAGATTGTCTGGCAGCCAGAAGTTCTAGCTCTTTTAGCATTATGCACCACTAGGTGGTGAGCTAGACTTGTTTTTAAGGCAAGAGACCTTTCAGAGGTGGTTTGCCATTGCCTGCCGCTTTGTCATGACCCTTGGTATCCCTTACAAATACTAGCCAAGGTCAACCCTCCTTAGCTTCTGAGATCTGACAGGATTGGGCTAGCCTGGGCTATCCAGGTCAGGGCAGAGCCAAGAGGGGGAAGTGAGGTGTAAGAGTGTTGGACTAGGATCTAGGAGACCCAGGTTTCAACCTCTGTTCTACCCTGGTAGCTTGCTGGGTGACCTTGGGTCACTCACATACTCTTAGCCTAACCTCCAGCATAGGGTTGTCGTGAGGGTAAAATGCAAAAGATGAGAATGCTGTAAGCAGTGTTGGGTCCACACTGGACAGTAAGGTGGCTACAAATGAGTATATTTCTCATGAAAATTCATTGCAAGAGAACTGGGAATGGCACACAAGGGATACAGGAAATCAAAATGGGGGTTTCAGGTCAAAGCAGCCAGTATGAAAAACTCAAAATCTTTTCAGGAAAAAAAAAATTGTGCCCGTTGCTTGGTCTTGAAGAGATTGTGTGATCAACAATAAGGAAAATCTACCAGGTCTCTACTACTGGGATCATTTCACCTCATAGTACAATGTTATATTCCTGGTTGTTATTTGTATAGTAATAGTTACAAGAATGGGCACAGTAATAAGACCAATGAAAAAAGGAAAAGAACTGTGACAATTTAGCGCTTAGTAATATATTCATAAATCATAATATACAATAACAGAAATTGAGTAATATAAATAGTGAATGTAGTAGACGGTGGTCTCCGGAATGATGTGCCGTTTCGACAATGATCTTCTTCTGAACAAGGAGGTGTACATAAACTGTCCTTCAACAATTCATTTCTCTTGGTGACGTATTGAAAATATACTGTTGATTCACTTCATCATAAAGCAATGCTTACAGCTATGTTCTTCAATAGCTGCCAGAGACCAGAACACTGACATTGTGCTACTCTGTGATGGGGATTATTAGGAAAGGGGTTGAAAATAAAACAGCCAATATTGTAATGCCCTTGTATAGATCTATGGATCCTTTGGATCACTGGGTGAAGTTCTGATCAGCATATCTGAGACTGGACATTGCGGAGCTGGAAAAAGTACAGAAGGCAAACAAGATGATTAGGGGGTTGGAGGAGCACCTTCTCTATGAGGAAAGGCTGAAGAGTCTGGGATTTTACAGTCTGAGGGAGGGGGGTAAGACAGCTCAGAGGGAATCTGATAATGGTTTATAAAATTGTGCACGGGGTGGAGAAAGTTGACAGAGGAAACTTTTTCTCACTCTCCCAAAATACTAGAACTCACGGTCATGCAGTGAAGTTGATGGGCAGTAGATTCAGGATGGGCAAAATGAGATACTTCTTTACACAGATTAAAATGTGGAATTCGCTGCCAGAGGATGTAGTGAGGGCCACAGACACAGAAAGCTTTAAAAAACGATTAGGTAGATTCGGGGGGGTGGGTGGGTCTATCAGAGGCTCCTATCCCTGGTGCCC
>NW_015165852.1:766301-768460 GCF_001447785.1 Gekko japonicus | reverse complement strand
ATAATAATAAATAAATATATATCGGATGAAGGGGGATTTGAGTCTCAAAAGCTTATACCCTGAAAATCTCATTGGTGCTGCTGGACTTGAATCTAGCTGTTCTACTGCAAACCAACATGGCTGCCCTCTGTGCTCTTATGTCCTCTTATTCTTGAATTCTCCCCTTTTCTACGAAGGCTGCCCATGGCTTAATCATTTACTCCTCCTCATTCCCTAGCTAAAATCAATGGCTGGATCCCACCAGCTTTTTCGCTTGTGGGAAAAGGAGGAGGGGATACTCTTGGATCACTGAGAAGACTGTGTGTGTCTGTGTGTGGGATCATAGGACCTGCATGGACAAAACCCTTGTGGGATGGAGGCCTCCCCCTCTTTGGAAATGAAAGGTCTTCCCATGCATCCTGGGAACCAAATGACACCAATTTGCATGCCCAGGAAAGTTATTTCCAAATAAGGAGAAATGGGCAGGGCTTTCTCAAGCAAGACTCTCCACTTTATTCAAGGGAAATGTGTCTGTTCTTAAGTTTGGGAAGACTCCCAGGATAGGCTGGCACACATATGGTTCCTATGACAAACTAGGCCTACATTCAGATGGGGTTGGCCCTGATTTTCAATGGGCCAGGGATTTCCAAACCAGGGAACTTTGCACTCTGCTTCCATCTTTACCTGCCTTACAAAAATTCCAACAAAATAGTGTAACACTGTAACTTGAGATTTTTTAAATATGTGAATAACTCTCCATGAATTTAAAATATTACTTAATAGCTAAGAGTTGCAAAAGATGAAAGAAATCTCAGGTGATTAATAGCACGAGAGTGTATCAGTGAGTTGATTAATTAATCAATTACATTTGCATATGTTTGCATGGATGTAAAAAAACAACAACAAAAAGCAAATTTCCTTTGCTTTGAGATGATGTTCCCATAGGTGCAATCTTAGGGGAAGCGTTCCCTCCAGCGTGAGAGGGGGGAATGAAAGACAGCATTTACCCACCTGCAGTTTTGATTATTTTTAAAATGCATATACTGCCTCAGGTCTATATGAGGCAGCTCACAGTCAAAGCACATGAACCCTTATAAACCATAATACTAGAACTAAAAGCAGCTCAGGGCTCTAAGGCTACACCCAGAGCTAATAGTTACAAGCAAACAATTTAGCAGAAGTTTGCTTACTCCATACAATGGGAGTGACATCTAATTCCTTCACAACAACAAAGTAGCTCAGGAATTCTGCCCAAACCTGCTCTCATTAGAGAAGATGCCCTTGGTACATCCTTCAGAAGGAATGAGGAATCAGCTATGTAAAAGGCTGAGGAATATATTGAGTATAAAAATAAACCTCCAGAGAATGAAGACACATTCTACCACATTTTTTAAAAAATCTGTTTTTCCTCCAATAATCTCAGGTGGCCCATATGGATCTAATCTCATTCTTGTCTTTACAAGAACCTCATGAGGTATGCTGGCCCAACGTCACTCGGGGAGCATTTAAACCCAGGTCCCAGCAGCCCTACTCCAAGATGCCAACAACTACTGGACAATTCTGTCTCTCTCACCATTCAAAAGAAGGTGCCAGGCCGGCCTAAGGTGGCAGACGGGTTTATGTAAGGTGCAAGTATTTATATTCAAATTGTACTTTTTTTTAAAAAAAGCATCATTTGCCTGATTCATTACAAGCACTTAGCTGAACACCCACCCACATGTTTCCCATACATAAGAACATAAGAGATGCCAATGTTGGATCAGGCCAAAGGCCCATCCAGTCCAACACTCTGTCATACAGTGGCCAAAAAATACCAGGTGCCATCAGGAGGTCCATCAGTGGGGCCAGGACACCAGAAGCCCTCCCACTGTTGCGCCCCCCCAAGCACCAAGAAGACAGAGCATCCCTTGCCCCCAGGGGTCGTTTTCATAGAAAAAGAGCTAGGGAAACTCATTAGCATAACTCATTAGCATATGCCACACTCCCTGACATCACCGGAAGTGTGTCATAAGGCCACACCCCCTGTCATAAGGCCACACACACCGCCCCCAACAGTCTCGGCCGCCGCCGGCGGCCTTGCAGCTCCACTGCCGAGCCCCATGAGGGGCCCGGCGGTGGACCTGCAAGGCCGGCGGGAGTGCAAGGAAGCCCCGCGAAGGCCCACCCTGGCCCCAGGCAGG
>NW_015165852.1:688409-766258 GCF_001447785.1 Gekko japonicus | reverse complement strand
CCTATCTATACCTTGTGGCTAATAGCCACTGATGGACCTCTGCTCCATATGTTTATCCAATTCCCTCTTGAAGCCGTCCATACTTGTAGCCACCACCACCTCCTGTGGCAGTGAATTCAAGTGTTACTCTTTGGGTGAAGAAGTACTTCCTTTTATCTGTTCTAACCAAACTGTTTGGCAATTCCATTGAGTGCCCATGAGTTCTTGTGTTGTACTGTTCACCTGTCACAAGAAAGGGGCCAAAAATTCAGCAAGTTGCTTGGATGCATCCAAAGAAATATAGATTTGTCCTTTTATATGATTACTCTGCATTCTTGTACCCCCTTTGACCCCTTTACTCACTCAGAGACTGCACTACCTTCCACAACCTCTGTCATACAGATTCAAGGTTACAGGCAGGTCAGGAAGTCACAGTTTGCCACCTGTCTTGCCTCTATTAGATATATAGGCAGAGCCCTGACCCTTTCACACACCAGGACTTCTTCTCAATCATAGAGATACCCCCAGATAGGGTAGCCCAATCCCCTTCAACAATCACCCCTCATTCGTACACTGCACAGGATTACTGGGGTTGGGAATCAACTGCTGCTTCAGTCACACACTGCCACCACTTAGTCATATCTTAACATATTTATATATAGGCCATGCTCGTTATGTGTGTGCATACGCGTGTGTGAGCTTCTTTCCCTGAGACGATACACATCCAGCCCACAGGGTTAAACAAACAAAGGGCTCTTTTTGTAGCAGGAACTCCTTTGCATATTAGGCCACACACCCTTAATATAGCCAATCCTCCAAGAGCTTACAGAGCTCTTCTTACAGGAGCTACTGTAAGCTCTTGGAGGATTGGCTACATTAGGAGCGTGTTGCTTAATATGCAAATGAGTACCTGATACAAAAAGAGCCCAACAGTTACAAAGTTTCTTCACCCTTGAACTTATTCAAACATTTGGGATGCTTTGTTACAAGTTGAGTTTCTCTCAGTCAGTGTCAAGCTACACACTAGCTCAGGCTTACTGCCTCTTTCCTCAGCAACTGAACTAACGACTCTTCAGCTGTCAGCCTCTCAGCCTCTTGCCACCATTCCATCAACTCCCATTGGTTGCTCTTAGGGAGAGGCAGAACCTTTCATGTCCATCACTCCCCCATTCCTGTTAAATGTTGCCACCTCTGATTTTAAAAGGCACATAATTAAAAAGCGGGGGGGGGGATGAGATTTTTGAGACAAGACTTACTACCTAGTGTTGCTGTGTATCTTCAGGGTCTACCCTTCAACATCCTTGTCATCTGTTCTTAAGATGACTTCTCAAAGTCTGCTTACAACATTGGCCTGCAGATTGCCAGCTCCTCATTCCACCAGCAAAACTGCAACCCTGCCCCCTGATGATATAAAGACCTTGGACTGGGAAGGGAGAGACGGCTTATTACTTTGACCTGCAGATTGTCACCTTTTTATGTTTTGTTTTCTTGTTCTCAATTTTTGTTAGCTGATTTGTGTGTGTGTGTGTGTGTGTGTGTGTGTGTGTGTGTGGGTTCTCTGAAGGTGGTTTCTTCTTGGTATAGTATTCCTCTCCAGTTATGAATTTTATAATAATAGGGGCACAAACAAGTTATGTTTTAATGTATTAGAATTTTAGGTGATTATACTCAATTTAGATTTTCTATGGCTTGATCATTTGCAAGCCACTTCAAGTCCTGTGTTCCAGGACAAAAGCAGCATATAAATATGCCAAATAAATAAATAACTTCACAGGTGCAAAATGTAGACAAGGTAAATGATGTATCTGAGACTGATTTCACACAAGAACTGTGCCGTGGTCGCGCCTCCTTGCCCCGCTTCTATTGGTCAATTTCCCACTCGAAGATGCATGGCCGCATTTTGACCCGCGGCTTCACCCAATTTCACCCACGGTTTCGTGATCCTGTTTTTTGAGGATCACGAAACCGCAGGGGAAATCGGGTGAAGCCACAGGTTGAAATGCGGCCACGGGTCGAAACATGGGGCTTACCTATGAGTAGATGTGCTTAGTAGGCTAGCTCCCTTAGGCTGCAATCATGCACACTCAATAATCCACTTTTAATCCACTGTCAACTGGATCTTTACTGTGTGAACTGGCAAAATCCAGTTTGAAAGTGGATTGAAAGTGGATTATTGAGTGTGTGTGATCGCAGCCTTAGTGACCCAAGCCACCATGGCCCTGGGGGTCACTCAGTTCTCTTGTAACTGAGATAACTGAGATAAATAAAGTTGAAATAAATACTTGGGTTGATCAAAAGCTGCCACAAATTGCAATCGTCCAGCAGCTATCTTGCTGGCCATGCCAGAGGACATGGAGGTGACCTGATCAAGTGCTCCTGTCACGTGTAACCAGTTGAGTAAGAATATGTCCCTGCAAAGTTCTCAGCATACCTAATTTGGACCCTTTTTTTAGTCACCTAAAATGTTCATAAGAGATTCACTAAATTGCTTTATCAAGTAAACATTTCAGCACTAATAATAATGGAGTTTTGAGAGAGAAGTGAGGGAGGGAGGCAAAAAACGTAGGGGAATGAGGGGAGAACTATATGGGTGGGAAATCACACTGCTTCAATGCGAGCAAAACCATTAGCGGTGGGACTCTCATATTGTGCTTCTGTGAGGGAATATTGTGAGGCTGTATTTTCCTGTGAAAATCATTTGAGCATTTAAGAACAAGGCGACTTCAGGCCCTTACTGGGATTTGCAAAAGGCGCCTATGTGGGGTTGAGTGTGATAAAGAAAAAAAACCAAAGTACAACCAAAGGGATTAGAAAATGAAAGTAATGGGAAGAAAGGAGGCCCTGTTTACTTCATATTTGAAATACAGTTTTGTGAGGACAGCTGCCTTAGAAATCGTGCAAGGAAGCAGTGTGCTGCCAAGTTGCCCTTTGAGCTCTTTCAGTGATGATTCACTGGTCACATCTTTGAAATTGTTATTAAGATCTGTGTTGGGAACTGGCAAAGGAGATCACCGGTTTACACAACAGAATGCTTTGTATGGATTATCAGTGGCAGAGGTCAGGTAACCCTAGGGCTGCCAAGACCCCAGCATCCCTGTGGTGTTTTGCTATGTAAATATTTTTCATATGTTTTATTTCTGTGATTTAGTGTGGGATTTTATGTGTATGTTTCTGTGGTTTAAAACACAGGCCTCTAGAGTAAGAAGGGTGGGTGGGTGGATAGATGATTGCGGTATGTTTTGATTGGATGATAGCTGTACTCTGCCAGGCACAGGTGGTTTGTGTTCAGAGTGCGTGAGAAATGAGAGGGGAGTGGATGAGGAGGTTGAGTGAGGTGCTATGAGAGAAATTGGTGTTCAGTGTGGAAGTTATTAGCCTAGGCTATGTAAATATTTTTATAAGCTGTGTGGAAGTTATTAGCCTAAGTGGCAAGTGAGGAAAATAAGCCTGTGTTGGTTAAGTCTATTTGAGGGACTTTAGAGAAAGAAGAACTGCACCTATATGAAACCATTACGCTTATGCACCATACAGAAACAGTATGTTGTTTTACTTCTAAATAAACTCTGTTTATGTTTAAGTGAAAACAACTGTTTTATCTAGAGTAAAGGGCACCCCTTTACCTCAGAGTCACCCCCATATGCTGAGTGTTCTGTCATTCTACCAAATATAACTAAGCTATCCAGTTCTTTGGGTCCAACTAAGAATTTGGTGGCAATAAGTAGGAACGCTCAGGAAGGCAGGGAGGCACCTCAAAACACTACAGAAAGGTGCCTTTACAGGTATAACATATAAGGGGTCTCAAAAAAGAACAAAATGATACAAACTCATTTAAGGAGGCCAGGTTTTCTGCATTGACAGATGAGCTCCTGTTCACTTCCAACTCAGTCTGCTGCCACTCAGTGGAGAGGCTGGGAAACAATACCGGGAAAATGTTATTGCACTAGGGTTGCTAGGTCTTACCTTGCTGCCAGCAGGGGGATTTTCACTCCTCCCCAGGAGCTTCCTGCATGCGGCATGATGACATCACCTGGAAGGGACGTCATCACGCCACTGATGTTGCACAGTGATGCTCTAGGTTTTGGGCAAAACTATGCTTTTGAGCCCAAATTTACCATAGAGTTTTCCATGAACCCTAGAGAGCTGCTGTGCGATGCTAGTGGCGCGATGAAATCATTTCTGGGTGAGTTCATTGTGCTGCATTTGGGGGCATTTGCTTTCCCCCACCCAGACCAGGGGGCTGGCAACCCTACATTGCACTGGCACCATGACATCACTTCCGGCATGACCTGGTTAAATCATAGAGTTTGGGGTGAACGCTAGGCATTTGGTGATGCCTTCCGGTAAGTACACGAGGCTGTATTTTTTGCAAAAAAATGTTTTCACAATGCTACTTTCCTGCAACATTCCATCTGGTTGGCAGTGCACCCCAATAGCTAACAGCTATTTTGAGCCTGAGGCACTGGCAGCACCGCTGGGGCCCGTGGTGCCAGGGAGACAACAGGCATGCTTTATGCCTGTTATCTCCTCCCTGACCTACATAGCTGCCAGCCAAGTCAAAGATGAATCCCTGAGACAATGCTAGGGGAGCTTGGCTTGCTCCAAATGTGTCTAGCCAAGTACAACCCTCATCCCCTCACTTAGTTTGCTGGTATACCCACATCTTCACAACCACTCAGGCCAAAAAGAGGTTGACTACTGCTCTCACAGGATTAATAGCAGTACCACGTGATTGGTGTGTGATCACCCCCTGTGGCTTTGAAGATAATGACTACTGACCACTCAAAACCATCTGGAAAGTGTGGAGATTAATAAGATCATAAGAAGAGCCCTGGTGGATCAGAGCAGTGGGCCATCTAGCCCAGCATCCTGTCTCACACAGTGGCCAACCAGTTCCTCTGGACCGCCAACAACAGGGCAGAGAGGCCAAACCCTTCCCCTGATGCTACCTCCTGGTACTTGATTTCAGAGGTTCACTGCCAGTGATTCCAGAAATGCCTCTGGCCACACCCAGAATATTTACATAAACTGCCTTATATTGAATCAGACCCTTGGTCCATCAAAGTCAGTACTGTCTATTCACACTGGCTGTGGCTGTCCAAGATCTCAGGCTGTACCACCCTTACGAGATGTCAGTTTTGCATAAATGTCTCTCTTGTATGGAAGAAAATTGTAACTAGAAAAGTTTCAGAGCTGCATACCCATCCTATATATTGCTTGTTCTGCCCTTCTCTGCCTGAAAAGGGTTTCTATACCTGACTGTCCATCTTCTCTAACACAGCTGGACACCAAAACCAATTTGATCTTAACCTCTCCTGTTTCTCTTGTTGCACGTCAACCTCTTCTAAAACATTGTGCCTGTGTCATTTTGTTTTTTAAAAAGTTATATTTTTGTTTCCAGTCTTCTGAAAGAACCATCCAAGACTTTTGTCTGTATTCTCAAAAAACAACAGTAAAATATGGATATTTGTACAGTTTGCCGCGTCTGTCCCATCGATCCTTCTCTTCACGGGCCTTTTCCAGAAGCAGAAACTCCATTGCAAAGAATATTAATGGCTCCTCTGTCGCCATATAATTGCATTCTTGGAAATACATGCGACGCCACGTGCTGCAACAATTCACAAGATTGTTCTCAGAACTGTCCTCACGGACTGTAAATAAATTATAGACCATTAAGGAGTGATAAGATGGAAATCTATTTTGCTTTCGCAAAACCAGAATGCGGCTTTGGGGGGTTTCCAAAGAACACTGTCACTGAATCCCCTCCCTCCATTATCATTTAAAATATAACAAAGCCAAAGGGTGGTCAGTAGCTTACTTTGTATCTCATTGGATTGGATCCTGCCACAGAAGGTGTGGATATTTTCCATCCTTTCTGCCCCACAGCAGTCTCATCCAATTATAGGAATGCTGATTCCAGTGGACTAATAACCCATGGGGGTTGGGGAGACTGCAGTTTTGAAGAGAAAGGGTGATGGATTTGCCCTTCCTGCCTCTCCCATCAGACGGAAAAGAGAGGAGAGGGTCATTTCACCCCTTCTCCTACAGCTTAACCACTCAACCTGCAGTGTTATTAGCCCTGTGATCCTTGTAACAGACTATTAGAGGAACAGATAGGGCTAGAGATGTAAAATTGTTGGGAATTTTGAAGCCACAGGGGATGGACTGATCCCCCTGAAAAATACAGAAAAATTTGGGTGGAATTGAAATACATGCAGAACTAAACTAATTTTACTGCTTTAACAACATAAAATGCATAATTTATAACTTACTTAGCATATAAAATTGCAATATTTGACATATTTATGGAGTTTAAAAGTTATACATGGCATAGTTTTGTACCAGCAAAATTGCAAACATACCCAATATGTGAGAGAAAACTGCAGGCCAATGCACCCTATGCTAGCTTAGCACATGTACCTTACGTTTTGCTGCCTGGTTAGACAGAGCTAAGTTCTCAGTGAAACTCAGTGTTTTCCTCTGAGGTTTTGGTGCAGTTTCTCTCCCCCCACCCACCTCCTTTCGATCTTTTTTCTCAAAAAACAGGATTGAGTAGACGCGGGGAAAATTGCACGAAGCTGCGAGGCAAAATGCGGCCGCGCAGCAGCTTGTGTGAAATTGACACCTACCATCGAGGCAAAAGTGAAGAGTGAGCCCGGAGCAGTGCTAGTGGGAAATCACCCTCAGTGTTTTCCTCTGAGGTTTTGGTGCAGTTTCTCCCCCACCCACCTCCTTTCGATCTTTTTTCTCCTCCCTGCAAGACAGGGCAATAAGCTACTTTTTACCCAGTCTCTGGACAAATGTGTCACAGTGGTTTGAGGGAGAGGGGAAAAGGTCATCCATATCAGGTCAAAAAGACAACAGAAGGCATCCAACTGTTGAGAAGCAATGACACCCTTGGATGCCACCTCATTAGGTATCCTTCATGATGCAGAAATGCATCTTGAATTTAAGAGCTGCATATGTCTACAGCATGTCCACCTTGTCTTTAAAAACATTTCACTCATTCTAAAAGAGAAAATATTTTATGGGAGTTCCCCCCCCCCCCAGTACTCCCCCAAATGTCCTATTTTTTCATTGGAAAAATTGAGGGGGGATGGCCTAAAAATGGGGAGGGAAAACAATCCCCCCCATAATTTTTCCATCTTTTTATGGGCCTTCACATCTGTAGATAGAGCTGCTGTGGGAACTGGAAAGTTCCCCAGTCTTTGTGCTCATAGATCGTGGGAGCCAACCCACTGTCTGCTCCTATAATGGCTGATATGTTTTTTGTGTGTTCTGTTTTTAGCAAACTGAGTAAGCCTTAGAGGTTGTCCTTTGTCATACATCCAATACCATCCAAAGGACTTTATTAATATTCTACAGGATGCTGTTTAGTTGTCTTCTAAGTTCATGAGGAAACATACCATTGTGTAGCAGTCATATGCACAAACAACACTGCCATGGTATGCTGCAGACCAGCACAATGGTACAAAGCAAACAGTTTATAAACCCAGTATATCAGGCAGGCTAGCCAATACAAGTAGATGCAACGTTAAGGGAAGTAATCTTCCACAAGTAAATTCATGCCTAGTATATATACGCTGTAGAAGCAGGAATGAGGTAATGGTATCCTGAAATGGGAATAAATCTTTGGATCGATTATCATTTTTTTGGGAAAACTTCCTGCAAGCAGAAAGCTACCTCTTTAGGAAAAGGGTAGGCTGCAACCTTACTTGCTGATCAGTCAATTTGGATTTGCAGATAATTTTTTTTCAAGAAAATAATAATGGGGCAACTTATCTGCTTCAGGATTCAACCACCTCATTCTGCTGTGTGTGGTTTGGTATTCAGATCTGTGTGTGTGTGTGTGTGTGTTTTGGGGGGTCCAATATCCAGTTCTCTTATTTCCTAGGGGACATTTTTCCAGGGGTGGCTGGAGGTGCTGTTTTCTAAGCGAATTGCACCAAATTTGCAGGGGAGTTGCTGGTACCTGCAAACTAAATAACCCCCAAGTTTCAAGTGAATTGGACCTGAACCAGTTATCCTCCATTGTTTCCTATGGGGAGAAAAATGCCAAGCTTTCTCCAGAGCAACCACTAACCAAACGTTCAACAGCAAGCGAAGCAATCACTGGCCAAAAGCCTCCCAATGCAAACAGAACTAACAAGACCAAAGAACCAATCCAGAACCAGGGAATCTCAGCAGAAGTATAGGACAACGTGGCAAGCCTAACGTAACAAATATAAAATCAGATAATCCAAATCAATTTCAAACCAGAGAACTATCCAATAGGAATGCTGTTGCAAGCCCAACAAATGTAAAATTAGAGAATTCAGCCAACATACAACCCAAGACTCAGCAATGTCAAACCTGAGAATCTACCGCAAACCTGACACTAACAGACTTGCATAAAGAACACAGTATTGCAAGACCAACAAAACCAATTACAAGGACACAATCAAAGCCAAAACAACATGGCAAGCCATAACAAGCCCCAGGAAGACACAGAAACACAGTAAAAGCAAAGCAAAAAACAATCTTCGGAACCTTAAAACACCAGCTCCTGATATTCCTAGTTACTCCCAAATATTTCCAGGATTTCTTGTGATCCATTTCCTAGTATCCCAAAAAATCCTGGTTACCATCTGGAGACCTGAATAAATCTGGAAAATACTAATGAGGTGTTTTTTGGATATATATTTGGCCAGATATATCTGAAGGCATATCCCTATGCAGAATGTGCCTCTACGGGGTGGATTTCAGTTCTGAATGTTACTTCATGTCCCTGCAAATAGAAAATTGCCAAGGCAGACAGAAAAATTGTACTCCCTCTCTGTGCTTACAGTGCAGGTGTTCTGTTGTTTCAGTAAACATAGGGCAGCGTTTCAAAATGGGATCCTCCACTTGTACTATGAAGTGGGGCAGTCCATTCTACCTCCTTAGCATTCTATTACCTTCTCTTTCTGACCAAGGCTGTGGTCAGACTGGAAGGTTGGCATGGTATGGTTGCACTGCTCATCTATCTGTTTCATTTGGGAATGGAGAATCTTGGTCATTAGCATGAAAAAACTTGGTCTTTAGCTTGGAAAAATGATGGCTGAGGGGGTGACATGATCGAGGTTTATAAGATTATGAATGGGATAGAGCAGGTAGACAAAGAAGTACTTTTCTCTCTTCCTCACAATATAAGGACTCGTGGGCACTCAATGAAATTGCTGAGCAGTCAGGTTAGAACAGATAAACAGAAGTACTTCTTCACCCAAAGAGTGATTAACACATGGAATTCAGTGCCACAGAAGGTGGTGGCGGCTACAAGCATGGATGGCTTCAAGAGGGAAATGGATAAACATATGGAGCAGAGGTCCATCAGTAACTATTAGCCACAAGGTATAGATAGGAACCCTCAGTCTGGGGAAAGTGATGCTCTATATTATTGGTGCTTGTGGGAGGCACTGCTGGACTTCCTGATGGCACCTGGTATTTTTGGCCACTGTGTGACAGAGTGTTGGACTTGATGAGCCATTGGCCTGATCCAACATTGGCTTCTCTTATGTTCTTATGGCCAGAAACTGCACCCTGATGTTCTTATGGTCAGACAGCACACAGGGCCTGCAGTCGATTGTTCACAGTGTTACAGTGAGTCATCCATGCAGATAGTGTCAGATGGGTTCCCCCCCTACAAAGAGGGGTCTGATTCCATTTTGGGGAGCTGGTGGCACAAGAAGATCCCTACCGCTTCAGAAGCCTGAAGACGACTTGGGCACTTGGGCACATGAGCAGTGCTAGATGCCAATAGGGGCGAGTGTGAGCTTAGCACAGGTTGCCGGGGAGGGGGGACTGCCTGGAATGAATTGGAGGGTTCAGACTTCCCATCCATTTTGTCTGCACTCCCATGCGTTCAGTCACCCAGAAATGCAGGTTGAATGTGTGGACATCCATAAACACCAAACTTTCTCCAATGGCTGTTTACACCACATCCAACTCATCATACGATGGGGTGAGTATGACTGGGGAACAGGCGCCAGATGCAGCTGTGTGAACAAACTGATTTAATCCCTAAGGGAACAGCAAGTGTATCAGGCCAAACTGCCCGTCTGACTGCAGCCCAAGAGAGCTTTGACTCTTGAAAGCAGATTCCCCCAGAATCTTGTTGTTCTCCAAGATGCTACCAGACTCAAATCTAGTTCTTCTTATTCACTTGCATGTGTATGTAGCATTTAAGATGGCTCTCCCTGTGTAGAAAAGACAAAAATGACCAAGGGTCTCAGGGACTAAAGAAAGCTCTGGTCAATTTCCTTTCAGGTTCCTATTCCCTGACCTTTTCCTGGTTCTGAAAACCTTTGTCAATTTCATCTTCCATACAGGGGGTGAACACTCTTACTGTCTAAGTTTGCAACCCAGCCCAGATCAAATCTAGTTCTTCTTATTCACTTGCATAAGTAGGTTTTAAGACGGCTCTCCCTGTGTAGAGAAGACAAAAATGACCAAGGGTTTCAGGGACTAAAGAAAGCTCTGGTCAATTTCCTTTCAGGTTCCTATTCCCTGACCTTTTCCTGGTTCTGAAAACCTTTGTCAATTTCATCTTCCATACAGGGGGTGAACACTCTTACTGTCTAAGTTTGCAACCCAGCCCAGATTCTAGGAGTCTGAAATTGACAAGGGCCTCCATCCATCCATCCATCCATCCATCCTTCTCACTGAGACTCAAGCTGGATTACACAAGGTAAGTCAAAACAGACATCCACTAAACAATGCAATAGGGTTTGGACTGCAGAAATCTGAAAACAAGCATAGGTCTGAAAACGCAGCCAAAACAGAGCTGAAACAAAGCACAAGCATTTAAACATGACATGTTAAGTGATGCAGAAATTACATAGTAGGAGTGCACTTACAGCAATAGACAGTAGATGTTACAGCGACAGAGACGTATAAGAGTCAGGTCATGGCTAATGACATATAAAGGAAGACCATTTCAAGCTTGACATGGAAGCTGAACTAACATCACCCTTGTTCCCACCCCCCATAAGTGGACATTTTTTTGCTTCACCGCCCCATTTTATTTTTCCTTCCAGGGCATCTTAAGATCTGCTTTACAACTGGCACTGACTATCTAATTAACTGTGCAATCCTAAGCAGAAGTGCTCTCTTCTCAGTCCATTGAAATCAATGGATAGCCCCGTACATCTACAACATCTCCTAGACTTCCTCCTTCCTGTTCCTAGACTTCCTCACAAGAACTGCAGACCCTGGGCTTTTTCACCCTGACCTGAAACTTCTTATTCTCCTTCTACTCCCCTCCCCACTTTTTTTCCACTCAACATTCAGCTTGATGAAGAGTTCTGTGGAGCTTGAAAACTTGCTCACTACCTGGTGACAATCTGGGTTGGTTGTAATCTCATTATACCACTGCATCAGACAGCTGTTGAGTTTGGTTTGTTTAAATGGACCAATACAGCTCCCTCTTTCTCCATCTTTGTATGGACACATGAAGCTGCTTTATATTGAATCAGACCCTCAGTCCATCAAAGGTATGATTACTCAGTCTGGCAGCAGCTCTCCAGGATCTCAGGCAGAGGTTGCTCACGTCACCTGCCACTTGGTCATTTTAACTGGAGATGCTAGGGCGTGAACCATATTCATGCCAAGCAGATGCTCTACCACTGAGTAATGGCCCCTCCCCATGCACAGGGCATTTTGGATCCTATTAAGATCACCAGCAAGATTTTCAAGCAACTTGGCTCCCAGCAGTGGAATATCTCGCAGAGGACGAAGTGATTCCAAACAACTCTTATTACAAAGATCTGTTATATTTTTAAAAGGCTCTTACGGGTTGAGAATGTTGATTATTGCATGGTATTAATATGTGTTCTGAATGTACTGTTGTATATATGGTTTAAAATAATAAAAAAACACTTATTTTTTAAAAAAAGATCACCAGAATCACATAGAAAAGTGAACACGGTTGTCTCTGGTGATACTCTGCTCTTAATAGATGGCATAACCAGGTTGTGTTTACATGGAGACAATTCCCCATTGTGCTCTGATTCCCACTGCAAGTGTGGAGTCATTCACAGCACTAATGGAGCCTCCATACAAGGATATTCTCTAGACTTTTCTCTCACCATTCCCCTGTTCCCCCACACCAGAGTGCATTTTGTCAGCTACTTTTCAAAAAATAGTGTAGTGTTGCTACAGTGGTATACTTACTACAGATAGAAAACCAGTAAAAACCCTGCTGTTGGGGGTGGGGGAAGAGGGTGGGCAGGAAATGGAGAGGAAGGAGGAGTAGGAGCAGGAGTTGGATTTATACCCCACCCTTCACTCAAGTCTCAGAGCAGCTCACAATCTCCTTCCCTTCCCCTCCCCACAACAGACCCCCTGTGAGGCAGGTGGGGCTGAGAGAGCTCTGAGAGAACTGCTCTTGAGAGAACAGCTCTGAGAGAACTGTGACTGACCCATGGTTGCAGGTGGAGGAGGAGTGGGGAATCAAACCCAGTTCTCCAGATTTGAGTCCTCCGCTCTTAACCACTACACCAAAGAGAAGATTGTGCCCAGTGTGGGTAGAGAAGTACAGAGCCAGGTAAGATTTTAGCAAAGGCTGGAACTGATGAAGCAAAGATGAGGAAAGCAGGAAAGGTGTATAACTGTATGATGTCATGCATAACCCCTCACCAAAAGCTGCAGTTGGGAGGGGCTGTGGAGCAAAATTTCTGTGCATAAGTCATCCCAGTACTCCCCCCCTCCAAAAATGGGAACCAAGAGAGCCAGTGGTAAGAGTGGATTTGGATCTAAGGGACCCAGGTTTGAATCCCCACTCTGCAACAGAAGCTGCTTAGTGACCTTGAGCCAGACATTCTCTGTCTCAGCCTAACCTACCTCATAGGGTTGTTCTGAAGATAGAATAGAGGACAGGAGAATGATGTAAGCTGCTTTGGGTCCCTTACCCAAAGACGGGGAGGGAGGGAGGGAGAGGGGAGGGAGGGAGGACCAGGTGCTAATTAGGAAAAAAGTGTGGCAACAAACGAAGGCAGAAACGAAAAACAGAACCCAGTACAGAGATTTTTTTGTTGTTCAGTCACACAGTCGAGTCCGACTCTTCGCGACCCCATGGACCACATCACGCCAGGCCCTCCTGTCTTCCGCCGTCCTCTGAAGTTTGCTCAATTTCATGTTCGTTGCATCGATGACACTGTCTAACCATCTCATCCTTTGCCATCCCCGTCTTCGTTGACCTTCAATCTTTCCCAGCATCAGGGTCTTCTCCAGGGAGTGCTCCCTTCTCATTTGGTGGCCAAAGTATTTGAGCTTCAGTTTCATTATCATTTTCTCCTTTTTGTTTTTATATCTAAGTATCAAGGTGACATCCTTTTTACAATACCCAAGCATTAATGTTAAATTTAACACAATCAAGCTGAAATGGAATGTGTAAAGAGGCTGCTGCTGTTTTACACAGGAGAACAACAGAAAACAATTTCTGATGGGGAAGCATAATGAAAACCACTCTCTCTGGCCACATTCATTATGCATCAATTTATATGTGCCAAATGCCAAACAGCTTAAGTGAGGGTTTCTACCTGGGCATTTGCGAAATTATTGATTAAAAACAAAAAAACCCAACTCCCGCAGAAATGTGTATTCATTTTATTAAATCCAATTACCACTCTCAAGGAATTGTTTCCAGTAAACAATAGAAGCCCTCTTTGCAAGTGAAAATTAATTGCTATTCAGGTGCTTCCAGGCCAGGAAAGAAAATACCGCACACAAGGGTGTAGACAAATTCAGCCTCCATTAGTAGCAGGACTCGTTGCGGCGTTAGCTCTAATTTAATACAAACAATTAGCCATCTGTAAAACAAAGACTGAAGACCTTTGCTTATGACAGCGGACAAAAAGTCTACAGGCGTAGCCCTTTGAATCTGGATATAGGTGTGCTGGAAAGAAAGCAGGCCACTGGAATTATTCCCCCCCCCCCCAGGGTAGCCTCTGCAGTAGAACAGCCAGATTCAAGTCTAGGAGAACCCTGAAGACCAATCTGATTTTTTTTGGGGGGGGGGTTCTATTTCGAGAGTCAAAGCTCCCATCGTCAGAATTATTTTAGAGAGGCACTCATTTTTGAGTCACTGCATTTGATCCTCCCAGTTCCAATGGGAAATTCTTGGAAAGCCCCATTTCATCATTTTGGGACTCCTTGAGAATTATGGGGGTGGGGGTGGGGTAGAAGCCTACCTTAGGCTAGAGGGAGTTCTTCCAGGTTAAAGAAAAATCTTCCAGCCAAAGGACTGTTGGAGGAAGAGCCATTCAAGTGGGAGGAAGACAGCTTTAAAAAGGGATTATATATATAGATTCATGGAGGATAGGTCTATCAGTGGCTACCAGCCATGGTGACTAAATGGAACCTCCATATTCAGAGGCAGTCAACCTCTGAACCACAGTGCCAGGAGGCAACATCACGGGAAGACCTCAGCCTCTGTGCCCTATTGTTGGGGTGGGGTGCAAGCTATTTTCTTTTGATATCTTCATGAAAATCACTAAACTGCGACCATGGCACGCAAAGTCTTGTGTGCTTGGTTGGAAGTGCCACTTGTTGATAACAGAGGAAGGAGGGCAGAGGACTAAAGAACACGGAACTAGGGTGTCTTAAGGGCCCTGCTGTTGATGATTCAGATCATCCATTGAGGTCAACCTTCACAGTCTTGGTGGGTTGGAGAAAGGGTCTTTTCCATGGTGGCACCACAGTTATGAAGTAACATATGTGCATCAGAAAGGGGTGGAAATTAATGACTACAGCTGAACAGTTCCAGGAAGGACTTCTCTCCTGTTCACCTGTTGCAACGAGTCTCCTTGTTCCTCGGAGATTAATACATTTATTGTGATATATAGTTTTGTGAGTCAGAGCACAAACTTTCGCACTCCACTGGCTGGCCGTACGCGCACATAGATGCCAACTGGAGGAGGATGGGGGACGAGTACTAGTAAGGAAGCCCAGAAGGCTCAGCATTCAAAGGCCCAGGTGTGTTGCATTACATTGCAGAGCACGGACGAGGACAAGATCTAATCAAAAAAGTACACAATCCCATCAGAGTGGTGATGAACTGGCAAAGTAAGATGGATAGAACCCATAAGCTTCTAAAGAGAAACAATTACTTTCTGTAATGAGCTAATTGCTTCTAGTCTTTGCTGAGCCCAGGTCTGATAGTGTCAAATCAGTATATGAATTCCAATTTAGCTGCTGCGTGGTGAAGTCTCCCTTTGAGGACACCCCTCCCCCCTGGGAAGTACAACCATCTTGGACTCTTTGGTTGAATATCTGGGGGGGGGGGTTGTTTTTAAAATGCTCTCTCCTTGGTTTCTCAGTGCTTCATTATTTAAATCGTTGCATCCCTTTATTTTCTGGACTAGAGGTACCCTAGCTTGTCAAATTAAATGGCAGCAGGGAATTGCTAGTTATAACGTAGAGGATGTTATGTTAGAGGATTTGCAGGTGAACGGCTGAGGTTGCTGGGTCCTATTGATAGCGTCACTCAAGGGGGATATGAGAGCGAAGATAACACTGGGGTTTATTTCAGGTGCCAATCCCTGGATTTGTATCAATGTATGTTGCTGGTGAGAAGCGGCTTCAGGTTTAAGGTTGCCAGGTGTCCAGTACTGACTTGAACGGTCCGGTATCACTGACTATCCGGGGGGAAAAAAACTGGGGAAAATACTGGACATTTAAATTCATGTTTTTTTTTCTGAACAGCCAGTGAAAGTGCTGGATAGTATGGGCTGACTGGTGACTTTACTAATCCCAAACAACTCAAAGCATGCTGTGTGGGCTTGGAGTAGACTGTGCCGGGCCCAAGTGTGAAGCTGGCAGCCGCTACTGCTGCTGTTTCGCACTTGGGCTTGGTGCTCTCCCCGGCACAAACAGCATGCTTTCATAACTGATGAAAACTTGGAATAGAGAGATTCCACATCCATGGTGACCAGAGTGGATACAGATTTCCAATCTGCAAAGATCAGTAATGCACACATGATGCCTGTAGTATCTTTCAAAACAACTAGGAGAACCGATAGAGCAGGTGGAGAAATAAGTACTTTTTCTCCCTTTCTCAGAATACAAGAACTCATGGGCACTCAATGAAATTGCCGAGCAGTAGGGTTAGAACAGATAAAAGGAAGTCCTTCTTCACCCAAAGAGGGATTAACACATGGAATTCACTGCCACGGGAGGTGGTGATGGCTACAAGCATGGACGGCCTCCAGAGGGAATTGGATAAACATATAGAGCAGACGTTCATCAGTGGCTATTAGCCACAAGGTGTACATAGGAACTCTGGGGCAAGTGATGCTCTGTATTCTTGGTACTTGGGGAGGGCAACAGTGAGAGAGCTTCTAGTGTCCTGGCCCCACTGCTGGACCTCCTGATGGCACCTGGTATTTTTGGCCACTGTGTGACAGAGTGTTGGACTGGATGGGCCTTTGGCCACTGTGTGAGAGAGTGTTGGACTAGATGGGCTATTGGCCTGATCCATCACTGGTTGCTCTTATGTTTGTATGTTCTGGTGGCCTGAGGGCAGAGTCTACAGAGACAGTGGTACATTTAAGGTTCCACACGTGCCTCATGGGGCGCAGAAGAGTTACACCTAGAAATACCCAATGGATTCAGTAGAAATGTCCATTGGATTGATTTCCTAAGCTTTACTTCCAATAGTCACGATTCCAACTCAATTTTTTAAAAGGGTTTTTTTCCATGATCACCATAGCAAGAAATGCAGTACTCTATGTCCGTCAAGGTTTCAAATAAAAATTGCCGATCCTTTTATGTTGTATCGCGTCACCAGGAAATAGCTGGCTCTGCAAACCAAGAACAGAAAAGTGGCATCAAAGCAATTTCTCCTAGATTCAGGGGAAATAGCACACTGCATTTGCAGGACAATTTTTTGGCTTCTTGGAAAGGTGACAGTTTCGAGCAGAAATGGGACAAATAAAAGATGTATTCTGTTTCAATCTGAATAAAGACAGTGAAGTTTTTAAAAACTTATTTGGAGAGTTCAGCAGTTGCTATACAGTGAAAGAATAAATTGTGTGTGTGGGGGGGGGAGAAGAGTTATAATTAAGGAAGGAGAATGTACTGTTAGAATTCCGGGTCTATTGAAGTGGTATTAGCATTACAAAAGAGAAGAATGACTACATTTATACATTCACAAGCTGGTAATTCAGTAGTATTTCTTTGACATTGGTGCAACTTTGGACAATTCTGAGAAATAGGTGGTTTCCCAAACTGGGGACTGTAGACAAATTAATTCAGAAACTGATTCGAACTAGCATTTATGGTCTTGGGATCAGCAACATTATATACTCTTAGGCTAATTGTTTCTTTTAAGACAATGAAATCAACAATTCCATAGGACTGAAAAATAGACATTCTCCATCTATTGTTTGCATTTATGAGCAGGTGTGTTTGTGCAAAAAAAACCCCTTTCACGGTTATACAATTGCCACCCCATTTTTCCCCACTGCAGGTGCAACAGATCTGTTTTCACAACATTTACGAAGTGTTTTTCATATGCATAAAAGAAGGAAATAATACCAAAGTTCCCTCACTTCCTTGTATGTTTTTTTTAAAAAATAACAATTTATTCTTTACTCTCAACTTTGGTTTAAGAGGATGGCACATGGGCAATATAAATCCATGTGAATACTTATTTTTATCACTGTGGTGATACAGAAGAACATAAGAGAAGCCATGTCAGATCAGGCCAGTGGCCCATCCAGTCCAACACTCTGTATCACACAGTGGCCAAAAACCAGGTGCCATTAGGAGGTCCACCAGCGTGGCCAGAACTCCAGAAGCCCTCTCACTGTTGCCACCCAAGCACCATGAAGACAGAGCCTCACTGCACCAGACATAGTGTTCCATCTATCTATACTTTGTGGCTAATAGCCATTGATGGATCTCTTCTCCATGTGTTTCTCCAATTCCCTCTTGAAGCTGTCTATGCTTGTAGCTGCCGCCACTTCCTGTGGCAATGAATTCCACATATTAAATACTCTTTGGGTGAAGAAGCATTTCCTTTTATCTGTTATAAGCCTACTGCTCATCAACTGTCTTATTTATCAGGAACAATATTTCAGTATCTGTCTCCCACTCAAATTCATCCCTATTTGCCTTTGGGGGCCTCTGAAAATTCCACGTCTGACTCAGTGCATCTTAGTGTGCCACTCATGTCAATCCACACACCGGGTCACAAAAATGGCTTCTCCGCCGTCCTCTTCTGTAGACATTCATTCAGACAGCAGATGCTGCTGAACGTGTTGAAATCACACCTGGTCTACAGAAGCACACCTAGATTCGTTACGGGACAATAAATTCCCTGTGGAAAAATGCCTTTCTTCCACGCCATTAGGGGGGACTGAACATTCTTAAGTTTTGTGTTTTTTTTTAAAAGGTCAGTTTATTGTAAATCAGGCAGGGAAGACTTGGAGGGTCTGCTCAAAGAAGACAATTACTTCCAGTATTTTGTCTGCAAAATGGAGGTGGGTCTCTTGCCTCTTCCATCATAATATAGAACAATCTCCCTCTCATTGCTACTTCTCAGCACCTCCTGTTGGTTGGTGACTTGTACCCAATTAGATTTGCTAGTATTCTGGACCTTACTTTCCTGCTTCTCTTCCCCTGCTGTAGCCCACTGAGCCTCCCCACCCAATATTGTTCCTGGGGAGTCAGTGGAATCTTGGGAATAGCACGGGAGTCAAAATAGGGTCTGCAGTGGGAGGGAGAGAAATCAACAGAAATCCCCCCTCTCCATAGTCCTGAAAATGGCAGTGTCCTTCTGTCTGTCGAACTATGAGGTAGCATACAAGCCAGTATCCCCCCCCCGAATAAAAGAGGGTATTTAATGCTTAAAGAAGAAAAGAAGGATATTTGATGGCTTTTTACTGCCTTTTTAAGCTGCTGTTTATCTTTCCCAATAGATTTGCGGGGGGGGGGGGGTTCGGTGTTATTTACATTTTGTTGTTGTTGTTGTTGTTATGGTCCTTGGTTGTCATTTTATGGTGTAGCGAATTGTCTCTAATGGCAGGTGATGCAGGAAAAGAAGGTTAAAAAAGTGCATACATACACACCCACACACACATGCACAGAGACAGAGAATTTTGTTTCCAGCCTGAACTTTTATTTGCAAGCTCCTGAACGAATTCCACTTGCAAATTTAGCCAGAATCGCTCTCAAGTACTTTCATCCGGCTATGAAATTGAAGCAAACTATGAATTAGCACAGTCTACCCCCTTCCTGTATTATATCCAGGAACTCCAGGCAGATAAAGTATCCTAAACAGTTAAAATGTGATTTAAAAAAAAACCCGAAAAAAATCCACAGCTAAATGTGGGTGTTCATCTGTCACCATTTTGTCTTGTGATATAAATCTAGGGAGCCATGGCTCCCTATACGTGTGTGTGCTTGCACATGCATACACACACACAAACCCAAAGGATATTCCTTGTGGAAAAATGCCTTTCTTCCGCACCTTATCTGTGTATTCAGTAGGAGAGCATGAACTGAAACAGACAGCCTGTCATTCAGGCACTTCATCATTTCAACATATGCCCGCTGGCAGAGGGAGGAAAAGGGCGGGTGGAGAGAACTGCCCATCACCCCTTCCGTCTCTGAACTTGTACTTTCAGGCTTTTATTTCTCCCTCCCCAACTATAAACGCCAACTGCTGGGATTCCTAAGATGGGGGAATGAATGGGAAGCTACAGCTAAGTTAAAACGAATAGTTTTCAGCAGTAGGCAGTTTTCACCATTCTCCTTTCTGCTCTGATCTTTGGTGAGAGGTTCCTGCAAATTGCGCTTAAAGGTGGGGCTGAATCAATATGCCCTTTCAACTTCTATTCCCGTTTCTGTAAATCGCCATTGTGAACGGCGTGGATCTGACTTTCTTCCCTGCTGACAGGGAAGATTCGTTTGTTTCTTTTATGCAGTTGCTACAGCGTCATTATACTGTTCATACCCATAACGTTGACTTGTTGACGCATAAAGGAGCTGAAAATGCACATGCGTTTTATGAGAAAAGGCTGCTGCAAGGAAACAGGAAATGGTGCAGAAATGAAGGCTCTTGGGTCCAATACACACAAGGGAGAAGTCAAACCAAAGCAGGAGACATTTGACTTCAACCAGCAAGGCTGTGAAATTAACTAGGATCCACACATGAAGCTGCCTCTTACTGAATCAGACCATTGGTCCATCAAGGCCAGCACTGTCTGCTTGGACTGACAAGGCTCCCTTCATCAGATACAAGTGTATAGATTTCTACCCCCAAGCCTGTCCAGGAATGAGGGAGAAACCTATATTTTTTCTGTACATTTAACAACAACCCAGAGAGGTAGGCTACTCTCTCTAGATTCAGAACAATAGCCACCAGAATCCCTTTTAACTGGTCCCGGCTTTCCCCAAGGGAGGGATTCCAAACCTTTAGGTTAGCCTCTGGGACATACATTGAACAACTCAATCTAGAGCTACACACTTAATCTTACCAAGGTAGTTTGTATGGTGAGCAGAAGGCACAGGAGTTTAGCCTTGGAATCCAGCTACAACATCAGAAACCAGTTAGAAATGAGAATAATATTTTATTCAGTACAGAGCTTTGCAACTAGACTAATAAGGATTTCAAAACAGGAAAGACTAGGGCATTTTTGCCTTCACTACACAGTGAGATATACATAATTACCAGGATGATCCATAGCCCAAGAATGTTCAGGTATACAGTCCAGTTAGACACCAAGGGCTTCTGAGGGGAAATCCCCCTTGTGCACCAGCCATGTGCTCAGCTTCACAAAGCAGTTCTTTGTTCCACCTGGGACAGCATGTCCCGGTGCAATTCAAACAAGTAGAGAGAGAGCAAGAACTGAGAGCCCTCTTCCAAGGGACCAGACAATTAAAACCCAATCTAATCATGACTAGCCATGGCCATCAGCCAATCACGAGTAGAAGGGTGTGTGACCAGTTTTTTGGTTGTCATGGGGACAACTGGGGATAGGCTGGGGGCTTGGAAACCATGCCCGCAGTCACGTGACTCCCAAACCCTAAACTTCATTGCATATGTGACTGTTTGCCTGAGGTCTGCCATTTGGCATGAACGTGTGAAAGAATGTGGGTTTATGGCATGCTATTGAGGCCATCTGGGCCTCACCATTTGGCTTGCAAGAGGAAGTAAACCACAGTGTTATCAAAGACTGAACAGGAGAAGGCAGAAGGCTTTTAGAAATCAATATTTCTTTACAACAAGTAGGAATGGAGATCCCTGAGCCCTTATATCCCAATCAGAAGGTGGGAGGGGTATTACAAAGAAGGTAAACCAAGTAGAGACACAAGTAGTATCTTTACATGACAGAGATAGTGACAATGGTATTGTGAACTGCACAGTTTACTCCCAACTGGAAGGCATCTTGGCACATCAAATGTCACAGCTGCATAAACATCAGGCTATAATGCCAGATGGATCTCTCCATTCCTCCTTCCAAGATCCTGTCTGCAAATATACTCCTCTGGTTAAAATGCTGCTCAAATGTTGCTATTTCTCCTTTGGTTTTCAGTGGACAGAACCATCAGTCGTATTTCACAATGCATGATGCTGTGTACTTGATCAATTTTTAAAACGTGAGTAAACAGAGCCCAGAAATTGTCAATAAAGCTAAAACAGAGCTGCCTTATTATCGCAGAAGTCAGTTTGCACATTCAGTTTCCAGCATGGAGAATACTTCAAAGGCACAGTTGTTACAAAATGAAAATTAGTACATTGTTGACTTGTTCATTTTCACTTGTGCATGTGCAAACACAATACAGAGTAGATTACTACATCTGCACACCATTAGGTAGGCTGCCCATTTTGGACATCATGGTATGTGTGTGAGAGGCATAAAACCAGCAGGTTGTATATGCAAACATATGTGGAGCACCGGCCTTATACTGTCTATCCAGGTCTATCAAGGTCAGCATGGCCCACACAAATTGGCAGCAACTTCCCAGGGTCTCTGGTGGAGGCAATAATACCTAGTAACTATAGTTAGGATGGATGCCCTTATGTACCGTGGTGGTGATGGTCATTGTTCCTCCTCCTCCTCCTGATTGAACCTGGCACTTTCCACATGTCTCTCTCCTTACTTCCTGCCCTCCCCCCCCCCGCATCTGGAATACAATCTTCTGGTTTTGGGAAGTCCTGAATCAGTTCAGTTCTGCGTAACATTCAAAATGAAGGCAAGTGGTGAACTGGAGTCCCCCCCCCCCTTCCTGCTGGGATTAAACCGAAGTTTTCGGAGGAAAGCAAACCTCACATTCACAGCATTCGGAAATTATAGGGAACTGGAGCTTGAATTGGAGCTTCCCATACCTGGAGCCCTCGATTGTGCTTAGCTGATGTGCGGGAGAAAGAAGGAAGGAAGCGCACAAGCGCAGCAACAAATTGTGTTTGTGCACATTTCCTCTTGTTTCTCACCTTCTTGTAAGAGCTCATTGCCTATTCCAGTGCATGTTCCTGTCTTCATGCAGAGTAGCTGGAAATACATTAGCATTTTAAGTAGCAGTTTGTGGAAGTCCAATGTCTAGAAGTTAGGATTTCAGAAAAGAAGAGTCAACACCACATCGATGTTGGTCTGTCATGTCAGCCCGTGGCTTAGCTGTCAACGTGGCGGCATGTCAGCGCAGACGAATGAATTGTGACATGAAGCGCAGGCTGTAACTTTTGCATGCATATTTCCTAGAGTTTCAGGGAATTTGTGCAGTGACGCTCATACAGAAAGGTCAGCTTTTGACAGTTCAGATGCCTTCTGTGGCATTGTTGGCCTGCAGAGTAAGGTGAAAACACACAGTGCTCCCCATAGCCAAACAACACATGCTTAAGTCCGGCTGTCACCGAATTTTCTGCATGCATGACCATCTATAATAGAGCTGTGGATTATTTCTGGACGGGTAAGCCGCTTTCACAAAATGCATGACAGCCTCTCACCATTGAAGAGGAAGCTAGAAAAAGAAAGCTGTACCCTGTTCAGCCATTGTCTTACTTTTGGTGCTTTTGAGAAGTTATTTGTACTCTCATTCATTCACTTGGTTAGTGCGTTAGCCCAAGAGCCATAGCAAGTAATACAATAAAACAGGGACATTGACACATACAACTGATCAAATCAGCATAATATATTTTTTTTGTATTTTTGCATTTGTGTGTATGCGTGTGTGTGCGCTAGGGTTGCCAAGCCCTCCGGTTTGGCAGGGGTCCACCACTTTTTTGGGGGTTCTACCTGCCGCCGGCCAGCTGGCTGATGGGGAAGCCCCTCCCCAAGTCCTAACACCCGCAGCCACCCCCTCCCTTCTCCCCGCACTTAAAGGGGCTCCCTTTACGTGCAGGGAGCTGGCGTTTCCCACCAATTGGGCGTACGAAGCCTTCGAGCTCCCTGCACTTAAAGGGGCCCCTTTAAGTGCAGGGAGCTGTAAGAAGAGCTCTGTAAGCTCTTGGAGGATTGGCTACATTAAGAACATAAGAACATAAGAGATGCTAATGTTGGATCAGGCCAAAGGCCCATCCAGTCCAACACTCTGTCACACAGTGGCCAGAAATACCAGTGCCATCAGAAGGTCCACCAGTGGGGCCAGGACATTAGAAGCCCTCCCACTGTTGCCCCCCCAAGCACCAAGAAGACAGAGCATCACTTGCCCCAGAGCCCCTATCTATACCTTGTGGCTAATAGCGACTGATGGACCTCTGCTCCATATGCCTATCTAATTCCCTTTTGAAGCTGTCCATGCTTGTAGCCGCCACCACTTTATTTATATTTAGGAATTTTTTTTAGGGGTGTGTTACCTAATATGCAAAGGGGTTCCTGCTACAAAAAGAGCCCTGAACAACTATCCATAAAACAGAAGCAGTATTTAAAAGCTGACAAGACTCTCCATTAAAAGCCTGGTTTTTGCCTGTTGCCTAAAAGAAAGTAAAGTAGGTGCCAGGTGAGCCTCCAGGGGCTGGGCGTTCCAAACGCAATATGCCAACCCAGAAAATGCCCCTTTTTAGGAGTTACCTCTGAAGGCGTGGGCACACAGAGTAGAGTTTGGGAGGCAGATTTTAACAGGTGGGCTGGAGAGTACATATTCTTTTAATCCTATTAAGTACATTTAGGTTGTATTGCAGGTTTTAGTGAATGACAAGAGATGCATCAATTGCTTTAATGTGGGAGTAACTTCAGCACATTTCACTTCTCCACTGGGAAACAAAAGTATCCCAAAGGTGCCCAGTTTTGGCAGGAACCATGCCCTGTTTATGGAGCCAAACTTATACAAACACAGTCACATTGGTAAAGCCGCCCTGAGCCCATCGGGGAGGGCGGGGTATAAATGTGAAAAATAAATAAATCAATATAAATAAATAAAGGAGGCAGTGTATGGTGGGTTGGTCAATTGGCCATTGTTTATGGACTAGATTTTGCCCATGTATCCCAAAAGCTATCCCTGCTACTGACATGGGAATATCACATGAAGCTGCCATAGCTTTGTTTACTCAAGACTGGCAGCAGGTCTCCAGGGTCTCCGGTAGAGGTCTTTCACATATGCTGATACCTGATCCTCTTTACCTGAAGATACCAAGAAGTGAACCACAACCTCACAGGGACAATCTAACCCATAGGTTTCTTCATGTATGACCCATCATCAAATTCATTTATTTCTTTTTCAGTTCTTTTCCCAGTTCTGTGCAGTGGTCTTATGCAATACTCATTTGACTACCATGCAATTGTAAGTAGACAAACCACTGACTTCAATGGACTTATAAGGGGGTAACTCTTTTTTTCCTGTGGTCCCCCCCGCCCAACGTGGATGGCCCAGGCTAGCCTGATCTTGTTAGATCTCAAAAGCTAGTTAAGGTTGGTCCTAGCTTGTATTTGGATGGGAGACCACCAAGCAAGTCCAGGGTCATGATGCAGGGGCGGGCAATGGCAAACCATCTCTGAACGTCCCTTGCCTTGAAAACACTACAGCATCACCATAAGTCGGCTGTGACTTGATGGCACTTTCTACCACCACCACCTCTGTTTAGGATTACAATGTTAAGCATGCTAACGGAAAGATACAAAAGCAAACAAAATTAATTTTCTAAATAAACAAATAAATAAGAAAAAAACCATTGCTTTGTCAGACTCCTGGATAAATCAGTTCCTAACAACATTCAGTCTGGAGAATGATAATTTTATTGAGACACTGATAGGATCCAGCCTGTACACTGGCTGTGTTAGAACTAAGGTTAAAGGCACGAAAGCAGTAGATATACAGGGTTCAAGCAAGAGCCTTAAAAGGTTCAGAACCAATCACCCCCTGGGATTTCACCCACCAAATGTAACTGCCAGCCATCCCCCTTTCAGTGCCATCTCCCCAACACGTAAAACAAAGGCAAGCATGGAAAGCTGAGACTCAAGGACACTAAAGGTTCTCAGAGGTGATAAGGTGTCTGGCACATCAAAACAACCTAGGAAGCTAAAGTATTTTGGTTCAACATTCTCCCCCTCCCCAGGTACTATGGCAAAGGAGTTGTAAAATGTAAAATGAACAGCAACTTTGACACCCTTCTGTCTTCCTAGAATTATTTCACCTCTCCATTGCTATTAAACGACTCAGGAGAGCAAGCACCTCCCAGAGGGATGGCATCCGACACCAATGCCAGCCTAACAAATAGTCACTATCCAGTGAGTATTGATAGGTGTTGATGGCTAGAACAATCAACATTAAGGAAGAGCCCTCTAAGATACTTCCTGAGTTCATAAAAGAGGGCACCATGCCAACCCTTCCTATGCCAAGCAAAGATCAATTAGGCAGACTTACTGTCTCCACTGAGCTTCTAATAAGAACCTTTAAAAAAAGAAGTTTCAATCGCGTGCCAATTCGTAGACGGTGGCCTGCCTTCCAGACACACCGTTCCACATTCCTTTGTCGTATTGTATGCTCAAGAGGGAAGAGCAATGAGGGTGACATTCGCAAGAGAATCTCCATAATAGATAACTTATTGCCCCAAAACTATGCGTGTCGTGCTTTAATAGTGTAAACTATGCAAAGAATCTGCATAAACAGTAAACAAGAGGCGGATAAATCAACTTAAGGGCTTAACCGCATTTCCATTCCCGGCAATATTTTAACGGGCTGAAGGAGAAATCTCATCCCCCCCCCCGCCATTATAATTCAAAGCCCGAAACTTGTAAACCTTTTTATTACAGTCCTTTTTCATAACACCTAGACTTAATGCATCAAACATGTCTCTTCCTAGACGTTTGCGGCATCTGTGCAGTGTGAACAATGAGGACGGCATTATTCACCGAGCATGCTTTACTTTGAGGCAATATCTATAAAAAGGTAAATATACGACTCTTGTAATTACCTCAAACCAAAATTCTGCTGTCACATTGAATAAATCAGGGACACCTAAAGCTTCCCCAATGCATGACTGTCTTCCCCAGCAGCTGAAAACCTGACTTGGCAAAAAAAAGGGGAGTGAGCCATAGCTCATTCAGAAATTCAGGGCTCCAGGCTGATCTTGTAGAGTAGATTCTTATTATGTAGGAGGTTACAGGATACAAGATCATAATGACCCCTTAAAGCTCAATATTTCTCGATTAGCGTCAGGAAAATCCACAGGTAGAACTGCTATCAATGCTGTTCATCCAGCCTAGGGTTGCCAACCACCAGGAGAGGCCTGGTTATTCCCCCAAAATTACAACTGACCTCCAGACTACGGAAATCAGTTCCCCGGAGTCAGTGGTTGCTTTGGAGGGTGAACTCTCTATGGCATTATACCCACTGAGGTCCTTTCTCTCCTCATACTCTGTCCTCTCCAGGTTCCACCCCCAAATCTCCAGGAATTTTCCAACTCAGAGTTGGCAACCCTAGCCCAACCCAGAGCAGTGGATTTCTAGCAGCAGACAAACCAAAAACGCAGGATGCCAACATCTTTGTTAAACTAGGCTTTACTAATGACTGATCTACATCACTATCAAATCCATTCCGTAACTGGCTAGCAGGCAAACTATCACAGTTGCTGGTATTTGGGCAAATCCACCCTGGCTCTAAACTTAGCTGGCCCTGATGCTGGTTTCATTTATCACAGCTTGCACATAAAACAGTGCCGAGAGGTGCTAACCCTCATCTCTTTCCAACCATGTGCTGCTCAAGCAACTAAGGTGCTCAGCACCAAGTACATTCCTTCCCCAACTCAAGTCAGTGATGGGTTGCTTCATCCTTGGATATCTCAGTTCTCCAACTCCACCCTATCAGTGTCCCTGGCTTCATTTGAAAAGGGGGCTGCCTCAACCCACACCCCAGTCTAAGCGAGCTGTGAATTGTCTTCTGTGGAAAATCTGTCTGTTCATTTAATTTCCAGCCCATTCTCTTTGCACAGACATTTCCTTTACTTGCCTCAAGGAAAGGTCCTAGATGCTTCTTCACATGCCTGCTCACTCACATTCTCACTGTATAATAGGTTCTGTAGTCTTAAGTCTGCATAAACATGGACACATTCTCAAGCATGCCTGCCTCCTCAAGTCCTTCAAATTTCATACGAAAGTATTAAAGCATCTCAACTATAAATATATAGCAAATGTCTAGAGCTCTTCCTGGGTGAATGAATATCCTGCCAGCAGCTGAAAAGTATGGATTTCATTAAGTCTGCCAGATATTTTGGAATCCTTTATTGAGGATGCTGGGATCAAGACTATTGGTCAGTAGAAATGTGTTGATACTAGTGGGGATTTCCACATTCTAAAAAAAATGACTAAGAGGACAGGAACTGGGAAGTGGACAGGGAGAGGGACTCAGAGGCTCCAGATAAAGATGATGGGGAATAGATTCAGGAGGGACAACAGGACTTGTTCACTCAATGAATGATTAAATTGTGGAAGCTGCTGCAGGTAGATGAAGCAATGGCCACTCACATGGATTAGATGTATCCATGGAGGAGAGGACCATCAACAGCTTTTAGGCAAGATAGCTAAAGAGAACTTTTATATCTGTTGGATCCCCAGGCATTCGAAATAACTCCACGTTTGATTCAAAGCAAGGTTTATTTCAAAGCGATGGTTCAAGCAGGAACAAGGACATTGTTAGGAATGACTACCAATACACAGGTATAACATAATAAAGGGATTTGAACCAGGTTAGGGCCAATGAGCCCAGTTCCCGCTGGCGGGAATAGAACTTGGAAATGCGCGCCCATTTCATGGGAACGTAACAGTTCAGTAAAATCAACACAGGTTCAGTTCACAGGGTAGATACCCATAACAAGCTGAGCGAAGCACCGACTCCCACCACCAGCTGCATGACCGTGGCCAGTTCCGCAAAGTACAGAGAAGCAGAATGAAGCTATGCGGGGGGGGGGGGGGGGGAAGAGCACAAGACGTGTTAAGCAGGTAACACCAGATACAATGGCAGCTAGCTGACAATATCCAGAGGCAGTACATGTCTGAAACCCCACACTAGGAGACAACATCAGGGAAGCCACCATCCTCTTTTTTGGTCCTGCAGGGTAATGGGTTGGTCACTGTATGAAGCGGGAGTAGACGGACCATGGGTCCAACTCAGCAAGGCACTTCTCATGCTCTAAGGATTCATAACAATGAAATGTCAACTAGGTGAATCATTTGGGGACAAAGAATCATTTGGGGACAAAGTAATCGCTGGCATCTAATGGTTATCACGAAAGTGAGGACCGGGATGGGGTGTGAGGCACTCACCTATGCAAAAATGTTATAATACCAGGAGTCAAGTTAGATTGTAATGTTAATCTTCTTTATTAGTATTTCTGAAAGGTTTGGGCCTTTCCATCATTTCCTGCTTAAGAGCTATTAATCACAATTACAATCTGGAAGCAATATCTGCTAAAACAGATGAAATGCCATTAGATCTATTAATATTAAGGCTCTGAACTAAACAAAATACATCATTTTCTGATGTTTCTTTTTTCCCCCTCTGCTAAACCACAGACTCTCAGTTTGCATTTTAATTTATATATAATTTACGATTGAGTCCTTTGCCATGGAGGCTATACATTTTCATTAACAAGGAGAATGCAAACAAGGATATTTATATAGGCTAATAAAACTGACAAAACAATTTACAAGAAGGGTTAATGTACTCTGTTTTGTTTTGGGTTTTTTTTTGAAACTATAAAAACACACAACAGTCCTGATTAAGTGAAACTGACTGTTACACATAGTGTTTATTACAATGTGTTATCACAACACAGTGGTCTTTAGATTAATAACCAGTGTGTGTGTGAATATGAGTATTCTTGCAACTGATCCAAAAAGTTCAATCAGTTGAAACATAAATTACTTTTATTTTTAAAAACTGATCTGGAAATAGTGCATTGTTTCTATGAAAGCAACAAGAAGATGCATGGCATCTAGATTTTGCAAGAGTTATAGACAATTTCTCAACTGTGCAGGTACTCCTTTGCATGTTAGGCCACACACCCCTAATGTAGCCAATCCTAATAAGTTTCTGCTGTTGGGTGTGGCCTGTTATGCTAATGAGTTCCTGTTGGGCGTGGCCAACTCGGGAGCCAGCCGGAACTCCGTTCCTGTGCGTTCCTGCCCAAAAATAGCCCTGCCTCTGAACATCTCTTGCCTTGAAAACTTCATGGGGTCACTGTTCATGGGGTTGGCTGCAACCCCCTCACATCCCCAATGGTCCATAACGAACTCTGAGCTCCGGATAGATTTTCTTTTTTGCTTTTTATCACATTCAATTTTTACATGAAAATTCCTATTAAAAATTAACACTGAAAAATTTCCAACGGTATTTTTGTGCCTGTGACGACCTCTTATTTGGGGAGGTCTAGTTTTACTTTAAAAGTGTTCTTTATGTTTTACTCTGTAGGGTATTCTGGCTGCCACCAGGGAAATTTAGGCTTTCCCAACCTTTTTCTATAATATTTTTCCTACTGGTTTTGGTATTGTGACCCAGGGTTTGGGCTTTCGAAGGACTATGTGTTTCCTGGGAAGAATTTCGTTCAGAACTTGTGTCTTAAATAAAAGTAGATTTATTTGATGTTCACACACTCTTCCCTCTTATTGACAGGGATCAGGGCATGTCACTTTGTAACAATATTTTCCTTAGGCCATATATGGTTACTGTTTCTTTATGCTTTAACTTTTCATAACACACACAAGACTTCTCTCTCTCAGACCTTAAAACGAACAAACTGCTTAACTCTTTTACTACACAGAACTTCTGCTTCCCTCTCAGAAGTCAGAACTTAAACTCCTATCAACTGCTTTCACACAGCACTCTCTTCTGACTAACTGACTGTTTAACCCACCTGTCATACCTAACAGACACACCAGATAGACATTCCAATCATCCACACAGCAACCATTCCAAACCCCCTCCCCTCTCTGTCACTCACCAATCATATCACTTGCTTGAGTCCAGCACTCTAGATTATCCTCACACAGCCGTGCCAACCAAACTTTTAAACACACACACACACAGTAAAACATGGAATCGTTACAGTGCCGATTGCAAACAAATTGCATAAAAGAAACAATGGATTGGAAACACCAGCAAGGAAAATGGGTTCAGCCTGACAGTGTGTATTTTTGATGATAAGACAATATAGGAAAGTTAACAATAAACAAACAAACAAGGCATAGTTCAATTCAGTTCAATTTACTGTTATGGTCCTTAGATCAGTCATACAAAAAAGAAGTACACCTTTACAAGGATCTAAATTTTTTGAATACATCAATAAAACAATAAAAGCAGATTAAAATTTAATCTGATGTCTAACTACTGTAACTATTGAATATCTAATTTCTGGAACCTGAGTATTGCCTTATAGAAACTGGCTACTTGGTAGGTGATGTTGGGATTTCTATCAGATAGAAGAAGAAGAGACTGGATTTATACCCCGCCCTTCAGTACCCAAAGGTGTCTCAGAGCGGCTTACAAACGCCTTTCCCTTCCCCTCCCCACAACAGACTCCCTGTGAGGTAGGTGGAGCTGAGAGAGCTCTGACAGAAACTGCTCTTTTTCAAGAACAGCTGTGCCAGAATTATGGCTTGCCCACGGTCATCCAGCCAGGTGCAAGTGGAGGAGTGGGGAATCAAACCCGGTTCTCCCAGATTAGAGTCCACGTACTTAACCACTACACCAAACTGGTGTAGAAGAAACTCAAGTCTAGAAGAAACTCAAGTCTAGCTTTTCCAGAAAGGCCTGAATTTTTTTTCAATCAATGGAGTGATGATATCATTATGCACCACTTTATAATACAGGCATATAACAAAACATGTGCTCGGTAGTCTCAACCTCCCTTAATGGGCAGGTACAAAGCCTTTCTGTGAAAGGAATATTCTTGTGTTTCCCTTCAAATACAGCAGAAGGGAGGTTAGAGCACCTAGCCAGAGTGGTTCTTCTAAACCCTTTTACTTCCAGAGATGCTAAATAGTTTGCCAGTTCCAAAGTGTTTTTAATATTTGCCCTCATCATAGTGTTTTCTAAGCTGGAAAGATCGATTTGGCATATATGTATATTTGTACTTGTAACAGTGATGGTACTTATAGTGATTAGTGGTAGAAAAATAGTGACATTTTCCTAAACATATCAGATAAAAGATGGGTCTTGTGCCACATATATGTTGATCTTCTATCTTGTCGTATCTTAGCAAGTAAGCAGGGTCAACCCTGGCTAGTACCTGAATGGGAGACCACCAAGGTAGTCCAAGATCACTACACAGAAGCAGGATATGGCAAACCAACTCTGAACGTCTCTTGCCCTGAAAACCATACTAGGTCCCCATAAATTGGCTGTGAGTAAACATCACCAGTTAAAGTATATGAGGCAGCAGGAGTGAAAAATTACTTTCACACAGGTTGTATCTGGGATCCCTACCAGTGTTCCCTCTAAACTGAGTTAATGTGAGCTAGCTTATAGCTTTTTAAGCCTCTGGCTTACAGATTTTTGTCTCAGGTCAGGAAAGATGGCCCCAGAACAAACTAATTTATGCAGCAGCCAAATCGCTCACACATAACTTTAATGCCAGTAGCTCAGAAAGTAGAATTTTTGCTCACAAGACTCCACAGCTTAGAGGGAGCATTGATCCCTACCATGTGTCAGATGTAACACAATCACTTGTGAGTTGCAGATTCTCCCCAGTTCCCATATGTGTGGCGCTTGATTAGGATCAGGACCATGGTATATGTGGAAAAGCGACTTTCGCCTTCTCTCCCAGTACTATTTTCCCAATGTGAAACAGTCTCAAGGGGGCATGATGTGAGGAAACTCATGTGTTCCCTGGGATACACATGGTGGGGCACGTGATGCTGTTGCTGATAAAATACAAGTGGGGACAGAAATATTTAATACATAGCAGACAGAGGTCCCGGTTGCTCTTATTGACCCCTTTCTATTCTTATTTGCCGCTCCATTGACATTAGAATGAAATTAATATAATGCCTTTCCCCTTCCAACTCCTCTTCAACTCATCCCTGTGCTAGAGCAGCCTGTTCTGCAGAGCATCTCCCCCATGTGCGGGGTTGTCTCCATCATCAACACAACAGCTGCCTTGGCAGGGAGAATGGGATTGGTCACTAACACAGTGTGTATTTTTGACGATAAGACATTTAGGTAAACTGAACCCCTAAGGGATGGGTGGTCCATACATGTCAGACCCCACTGAGTTTTGTTCAGATATCTGTGCCCCCCCTGCCACCTTGATCCTTGGAATACTCACAAAAATGGATTTACCCTGTCAGAAAATGACCATGGGTACTGTGGAGAGCTTGAGGAGAGTCTGAACTGCAAGGATCAACAACATGTCATGAGCACAGGGGAAATCGGGCATGGTGGAATTTCCAAAGGACACCACTTAGAAGAACCCTGAGAGAGATTCTTCTAAGACACTTGAAAGGTCATTGGTGTCTGCTGGACCACATACACTGAACGAGGCCCAGATTCAGTCTCTTCTATGGCCAGTTAAAGTATCTGAAGCCTGAGATTTTAGAACAAATTGACCATGAGCTAGCTTCCTATCTTTTGTCCTATCTTTTGTATATTGATAAAAAGGTTGCCATCAGGACCTTGCGGTAAATTAAATTCAGAAGGGAGGAAATCTATAAAGTACGCTTATTTTTCTCAGGATGATTGTGGCAATGCTGTTGCTCATATCTGTGAAGCACAACAGCTGTCCACGGCTTTAGAACGTGGGTGCTGGTGTGACAGAGGGCCTCCCATCCAATAGGGGCAGCTGAAGCAAAGAATGGGGGGGGGGGGATCAAGGGCAAGGGGTCGGAGAACTGAGAGAGGAGGCCAAACTGCAGCAAAGCCTGCAGCATACTGAGAAAATGCTGAGCCCAGACGTTTAGTATGTTGGTGATGAAAAGTACTGCTGAGACACAGCTCACTTATGGTGACGCCTCATGGAGCTTTCAAGCGAAGAGACAGAGGTGGATTGTCATGGCCTGCCTCTGTGTGGCAACCCTGGACTTTGTTTGTGGTCTCCTATCCACCAGGGCTGACCCTGCTTAGCTTCTGAGATCAGGGTAGACTGGGCTATCCAGGTCAGGGTGCCAGGCAATGCCCCCTCTAAGCTGTGGAGTCTTGTGAGCAAAAATTCTACTTTGTGAGCTACTGGCATTAAGGTTGTGAGCAAGCGATTTGGCTGCTGCATAAACTAGTTTGCCCTGGAGCCATCCTTCCTGAGCTAAGACAAAAGTGGGTGAGCCGGAGGCTAAAAAACTGTGAGCTAGCTTGCACTAACTCGGCTTAGAGGGAACACTGCCAATGCCAAGTATGGTGCCAAATACTACGACTGACAGTTTTTATTGTTTCTTATTCTTTCCCCCACTTCAATTAGTTTGCTAACAAGTTCCAGGGTACCTCACTAGGAAAGTTCAATTTGATATGAGCCCCGGAAAACAAGGTCTGTGGTTGGTGACTGTTGCATGAACAACCACATCTTGTGCAGGAAAGAATCTAACGCTTTCCCTAAGGAATCATACAGCTCTGCCTACAAAGATAGTTCCCTGTAACATCCAGGCCTTGTAGATATTCGTAGCTGCTGGTTCAGGATTTTTTAAAAGCAAATATACTGACTAATGCCCAGGTTAGGATTGTTTTTCTCCCTTCATATGAATTTATAAAGCTGCCTTAAAAAAACTCAGACCATTTGTCTTTCTAACTCAGTATTATCTACACTTTGGGAGCATGTCTCCACGGTCTACGTAAGGTCCTCCCTGCTGCCTAAGGTCTTCAACTGAGCATGCCAGCAGTTGAACAAAGACCTTTTGCTTACAAAGCAAGCACTCTTGTAACAACCCACATCCTACTTAGTCTAGTAAAATACAATCCTCTCACATTTACAGAAGGCATATCACATCAGTGGTCCATCTAATCCAAGGTCAAGGATGAGGGGCTTCAACCAAGCAAGTTAAGTCAGCTGCAAAAACTGCTTTCTTCCAACTTCATTTAGCCTGAAAGATGGACACACGGATCCATGCCTCAGTAACATCAAGACTAGACTGCACTCTACATAGGTCTGCCCTTGAAGTCACTTCAGAGACTCCACTTGGTACAGAATTCCACAGCTGAGTTACTATTGTGACCTACATAGAGTATGGATAGCAGTTTGCACCCATTCTGCAGTCACTCCATTCGTTGCCCGTCAGTTACTGGGTTCAATTTTTTTTTGTCTTTTTTGTGTGTGTGTGTGTGTGTGTGTGTGTGCGTGCATGTGCACCTGGAAGTCATGGCAACCTCTGCTGACTATGTGTTCACCTGGAAGCAATGCTCCCTCTAAGGTGTGGAGTCTTGTGAGCAAGAATTCTACTTTGTGAGCTACTGGCATTAAAGTTGTGAGTGAGCAAAATTTGGCTACTGCATAAATTAGTTTGCTCTGGAGCCATCCTTCCTGAGCGGAGACAAAAATGTGTGAGCTGGAGGCTAAAAAACTGTGAACTAGCTTGCAGTAACTCAGTTTAGAAGGAACATTGCCTGGAAGTTATGGTGACCTCTGGTGACTGACCCCTACTGGGGGCCTGGAAGATATCCAGAGAGGTGGCTGAGTAAAGCCTGCCCCTGCCTAGTGGCTGCTGGTATTCCAAGGAGGTCTCCCATCCAAGTACTTGCCAGAGTCCACCCTGCTTAGCTTCCAAGGATCTGACAAGATTGGGCTTGCCTGGGCTATCCAGGTCAGGGCAGTTATGAGGTTCAATTTAAGGTGCCAGTTATTATATACAAAGCACTCTGTGGCCTTGGACCCTCATATCTCCTCCTATGCTCCGCTGTGAAAGCTTTGCTCAACTGAGCAGGGCCTTTGGCACTTGCCACCCTGCAAATGGGCAAGATCAACAACTGCCCATACATATGCATTCTCTGTAATGGACCCCACCTTTTGGAATGGGCCCCAAATTGCCATTATTTTAATTAAAAAATTAAGAGAAACAAGAGAAGGGGCAGGTAGTTCAGAATTTTTCCATTTTACATAGGGGCCTCCTCGTCTTTATTCGAGCACTGACAGGTCCACCTGAACGATCTATCTGGGGAATGGTGACCTTAGAGGAATGGTTCTCAAACTATCAACCAGGATGACCAGGTGGGTTGCAACTTTCGGGCTTTGGGGGGTTGTGAGGCCAGGTGGGTGGAGAGGGAGTGAGTGAGTTCAACTGGGAGAGGAGAGTCTTGGGAGGCTTGGTGGCAGATTTGTAGTCGCTTCTACTTAATGTGTGAAATGGCCATAAATGACTGCTTGTTGCTGAGGAATGCTGAGGAAAAGGAAAAGGTTTCCCTTGCTCAAAAGCTAGTCAAATCCAACTCTAGGGGGCAGTGCTCATCTCAATTTCCAAGCCGAAGAGCCAGCACTGTCCAAAAACTTCTCTATGGTCATGTGGCCGACATGACTAAACGTCAAGGTACATAGAACGCTGTTTCCCTCCCACCGAAGTGGTACCTATTTATCTACTTGCAATTTCTTGCTTTCAAACTGCTAGGTTGGCAGGAGCTGGGATCAGAGATGGGAGCTCACTTCGTCACGCGGCACTAGGGTCTTGAACTACTGAGCTACCAGTCTTCTGGTCTGCAACTCAGCATCTTTATCCCTCAGCCACTGCGGCTAAACATTCAGTTTCAAAAGATGTAAATTTCCCGCATTTTAGTCTGGGGAAATGGAAATCAGCGAGGAGTTACTTCGAGGAGTAGTAAGGAGTTACTTCATAAGTGGATTCCAAGAACTGCAGTGAGTTGAGAAGCAGGTCCCCAAAATTACGAACAGTTTAGAAGTGAGTCCTACTTCTAGAGTTGCATTACTTACAAGCAGAACATCTCTGTTCCAGATGGGATGACCATAAACTTGGCCAGAATTGACCAGGCTAGATATGAAAAATGCAGCTTGTCAACAGGAGGTTGCTTGACCAACAGCTTGTCATATCCTGCTCTAATGGACGCTTACTTCTATTGCTTCCTTGAGCTCCTGTATCTTCACTTATTGGGCTCTTCCCTGATATCCCCTGACTTGGCATTTCTCACTGAAGTTCAACACAGCAATTGGGACTATCCCTCAGGCAGAATAAGGACTATAAGACACATATTCTTATTCCTTCCTTCAAGGGCTGTGACTCAGTGGCAGAGCATTTGCTTGGCATGCAAAAGGTCCCAGGTTCAATCCCCGGGATCTCCAGTTAAAATGACTAGGTAGGTGGTGATGTGAAAGACTTCCACATGAGACCCTGGAGAGCCGCTGCTACTCTGACTAGACACTATTGACCTTGATGGACTGATGGTCTAATTCAGTATAAGGCAGCTTCACGTGTTCAGGCCTGTTCATGTTTGCTTGTCTCCTGTTCCGGTCGCCAGTGGTAACTTGGCCATAAGGCCTCTATCAGCCATTCCAACAAACCTTTCACTTTTTGCTGTTGTTGTTCAGTCGCACAGTCGAGTCTGACTCTCCGCGACCCCATGGACCAGATCACGCCAGGCCTTCCTGTCTTCTGCTGTCCTCTGATGTTTGCTCAATTTCATGTTTGTTGCATCTATGACACTGTCTAACCATCTCATCCTTTGCCGTCCCCGTCTTCTTTGACCTTCAATCTTTCCCAGCATCAGGGTCTTCTCCAGGGAGTGCTCCCTTCTCATTGGGTGGCCAAAGTATTTGAGCTTCAGTTTCATTATCTGGCCTTCCAGGGAACAGTCAGGGTTGATTTCTTTTAGGATTGACTGATTTGATCTTCTTGCAGTCCAAGGGACTCTCAAGAGTCTTCTCCAGCACCATAGTTCAAAAGAACCTATTCTTCAGCGCTCGGCCTTCCTTATAGTCCAACTCTCGCAGCCATACATGACTACTGGGAATACCATTGCTTTGACCATGCGGACTTTTGTTGGCAGGGTGATGTCTTTTTATCATGCTGTTTAGGTTCACCATTGCTTTCTTCCCAAGGAGCAGGCATCATTTAATTTCATGGCTGCTGTCACAGTCTGTGGTTATCTGGGATCCCAGGAACGTGAAGTCTGTCACTACTTCCCCGACTTCCCCTTCTATTTGCCAAGGAATGATGGGGCCGGATCCCATGATCTTAGTTTTTTTGATGTTGAGCTTCAAGCCCACTTTTGCGCTCTCCTCTTTTATCCTGAGCAAGAGGCTCTTTAGGTCCTCTTCACTTCCTGCCATTAGAGTGGTATCGTCTGCATATCTGAGGTTGTTGATCTTTTCCCCAGCAATCTTAATTCCTGCTTGTGATTAATCCAGGCCAGCATTTTGCATGATGTACTCTGCATATATATTAAATAAGCAAGGTGACAATATACATCCTTGTCGTACTCCTTTTCCTATGCTAAACCAATCAGAAGGGCAATGCCAAGGAATGTTCCAACTATCGCACAATTGCACTCATATCACACGCTAGCAAGGTCATGCTCAAGATCCTACAAGCTAGGCTTCAACAGTACGTGGATAGAGAACTGCCAGAAGTACAAGCTGGGTTTCAAAGAGGTAGAGGAACTAGAGATCAAATTGCCAACATTCGCTGGATTATGGAGAAAGCAAGAGAGTACCAGAAAAACATCTACTTCTGCTTCATTGACTATGCTTTGACTGTGTGGATCACAACAAACTATGGCAGGTCCTTAAAGAGATGGGAGAACCAGACCACCACACATGTCTCTTGAGAAACCTGTATAAGGGTCAAGAAGCGACAGTTTGAACCTTTCACTATCTCACCATAAAAGGGATGCAGATGGCTTGCTGTTTGCAGTGCTTGGCGCCCCCAATGCAGATGGCCAGACCAGGGACTTGTGGTTCACCAACTCAGTTGATGCCAGGTGGCATAAGGCAGCAGTGGAGTTTCATCCAGTCTGTTAAAGCTTCAACTTCTGGCCTGGCTCCCAATTTTGAACAACGTGTCTCTCGAGTAACCGGTGGCTACTCTTCACCTTCTTGCTCATTTATCAGCTCAGTGGCTGGTCAGCTTACCTGTCTTACTTGCTTTGCCTCTCCAAACCTAACAGTCTAGTGGCAACCAACTTCTGCCTGCCAGACATCACAAACCACAAACTGTCAGTGTGGATAATTAAAGGCGTCTACTACTAATTATCTGCATGAAACTAGCCTACTCTTCCTCTCTTGCTCAAACCAGGAGATGAAAGCTTAATTTCAATGCCATTTTACACAATTACGATGTCTAATGTACTGTCACTTCATTTATATAATACCACTTAGAAACCCCCATAAATGGATGGTGCATTATAGTGTGGGCATGCAATGAGTCAAGCCACTTTAATTGTTATTTAGGGCTATTTTCTGTATAGCTTGTATTCCTCAGTCTGTCGCTCCATTTATTCGAATCTCTCACCTAAAGCTATCAGAACATTAAATTCCCTTAATTTGTTCTAAAAGCAATCCTGTTAGAAACGCTTTAAAAAAAATTCTGCATTAGCTAGGTAAATGGAAAAAAGCAGCGAAATAAATCAAATGCAAGAGGCAGTCTTAATTTAGGCTGTCAAAGAGATTAAGTTTTAATTGTTTACAATAGGCATCCCAGTCAATGTCTGGCAGTTATATATATATATATATATATATATATATATATATATATATATATATTATATATATCTCTATCAAAAATTATATATATATATATGTTATGTACATCACTTTGAAAAGCATCTCATTCTCAAGCATCTGCCTCATTCTGTGATCCTTCCTAAGGCAAGACTCCCTAAGGACCCCAAGTGAAGATGGAGAGCTCTGATGGTAGGATTTGCTCATCCTGTTTCCTGGACCCGCAGTATTGCCCCTACGGCAAAGTGATAAAGAAGGAATGCTCCTGAAAATTGTAAAGCTTGTTTGGACTTTAATGCAGGCAGTAGATTGGAGCAAAAAGAGACAGTTCGGATCTCCCCAGCCTAATACTGAAACCTGGACTTGGCATGTAACAAGCTTTCCATTATTCATTGGAGAATGGATTTAGAACTGCAGTTGGAGGTGGTTTTTATACGCAGAGACGGTGATGCCGAGTGCCACTGGGAGCTGGTTTGTGTGTTCCGGGGACGCTTGGAGAGACGTCACAGGAGGAAATTATGCTCCTGCTTTCCTGGCTTTTCTTGGGAAATTCAGAAACACACTGTTCTCAACCATGCTGAGATATGAGAAGATCAGGCAAGATCACTATGCCCTTGTCCCCTGCACAGAGCACAGAAGTTCCGCTTGCTCTAGAGCACTGTTGTAAACTACAACAGCTTGTAGTGAAGGCCATGGATAAGCAGCTTTAAAATCCCAGAGTCAGGAGGCAACATCAGGGGAAGGCCTTGGCTTCTATGCCCTCTTGTTGGCCGTCCAAAGGAACTGGTCAGCCACTGTGTGAGACAGGATGCTGGACGAGATGGACCACTGGTCTGATCCAGCAGGGCTCATTTTATGTTCTTAGTGGTTAATATGGAGATTAAACAAATTCGTGGTCCATCAATCGCTACTAACCACTAATGGCTACTAACCTGCAGGACCTTTTACAGTTTCACAGGACCTGCAAGATGGAGTTCTTCCACCAGGCCTTCAATCAAGGAGCCACCTCCAGCAACAACTGGAAGGTATAGAGCCCCGGTCCCTGGTTCCACCATCTACAGTCTGTGCCTGCTGCATATACATAAACAGACCAATGAGCTGACCATCAAGACAGACCACTGAATATAACACCATTTGTACCAGCACTTTATGATATTGAATCGTTTTAGAAGGTTTTATGATTGTTATAATTGTTATTTGTGTGTTTTTATCTTTTTTGTAAGCTACCCTGAGCCTGCTTCAGCAGGGAGGGCAGGTATAAATTGAATAAACAAACAAATAATAACCATGACGGCTAAATGGGTTTCCATGTTAAGAGGCAGCATACCTCTGAATGTCATTTTCTGAGGGTGAAGAATAAGGGAAGGCTTTGGCTTTGATGCCTCTTGGGGACATCTACTTGGCTGCTGTGGGAAACAGGATGCTAGACTAGATGGACCAAGTGTCTGATCCAACCAGGCCTCTTTCTAGGTACTTGCACTAACTCCATAAAAAAACCAGCATTATCAAGCTTTCATACGCTCATTGCCTGACTTACTATTGCAATTCATTTCTGATGAGAATGCTGGAATTGTATATGGAGCAGAGGTCCATCGGTGGCTATTAGTCACAAGGTATAGATAGGGACTCTGAGGCAAGTGATGCTCTGTCTTCTTGTTGCTTGGGGGGGCAACAGTGGGAGGGCTTCTAGTGTCCTGGCCCCACTGCTGGACCTCCTGATGGTACCTGGTATTCTTGGCCACTGTGTGACAGAGTGTTGGACTGGATGGGCCTTTGGCCTGATCCAACATTGGCTTCTCTTATGTTCTTAATTGTAAATGATGAAGATGGGAAAAAAACCAACCCCATCCTGCATATACTGTATGGTGACTGAAGATCTGTACCTTTTCCCCCCCCCATGGCCGGAGTCCCAAGCCTTTTTTAAAAATTTATTTCCCCTATTTTCCACAAACATAACATTTCCGTTTCTTAGATTACATACATTTTTAGAGTTGTTAACACAGTTTGCAAATCTTATACATCTTATTACTTAACTGTTTATTCGACCATTTCATCTTTTATCCATTTATATACCCTTATCCATCTGTTATTCTGTATGTTTTGATCTTTACCTTGAAGTAATAAACTCAAACTATCCATTTGTGCCAATTCCAAGATTTTTGATATTAAGTCCTCTTTAGAGGGTACTTTATCTGTCTTCCAATTTTTGGCCACAAGAATTTGTGCCGCCGTCATAATATATACTATTAGATATATACCTTGTTTTACATAGCATTTTGGGACCATATTCAATAAATAAGTTTCAGGAGTTAACTCAACTTCTACATTCAATATTTCTACAATAATTTTGTATACCATTTTCCAGTATTTTTGAATTTCACTACATCTCCACCACATGTGGTAGAAGGTCCCCACATTCGCTTTACATTTCCAACATGTGTTGGATATTTGTGCAATTTTATCTGGGCACCAATACCACCTATGGAACATTTTATATGCAATATTCACTGGCACAAGCAGTTCCCCACCCCCTGCTAGGACATGTGAAATGGATTCCTGTATGATTTTTAAATAATTTAAAATATTTTGAAAAGTATTTTTATTATAAACATATTTGGACATCCAAAATATGCACCAATGATGCTTTTCTTGGCCCCCCACTGAGACTGCCTGATGCATCTGTTGCTGGAAGTGGGAATTTCCATGTAGGGCTAAGAGCACAATGCACTCAAATGGAGCTGGGTGGTGGCCAGTGATTTTAGCAGCCACCGTTAAGTGCCCAAGAGACAACGCAGCTCACTGAAGTCAGTTCACAGGTGATGGCAAGTTCTCCAATGAGCTGTCATGGGCATGCCATGATGGAATGTGCAACGTGCATGGCTGTCTCCCCAAAATCCTATTGATTTATTCGTCTGTGTCACTGCAGACTTCTTATCCTGTCTGTCAACAGGCTGTTATTATGCTGCAACCATTGGCAAAGGGAGATATGAGTTATAGCTAATCGGTACTTCTCTTTCTATAGCCTAAATGGGAAAATAGATTTAAGGTGCAAGAAATGCCAAAGGAGATAAAAAAGGAGGCAGTAACAACCAGCTGAGTAAAATTGGAAGGCGAAGTTGAGTCGAAAATTTACGAGATAGATTTGGAGGAGAGAATGTAAATAATACAGTCAAGTCAAGGTCCCCAAACAGAAAGAAAATAATCTATGAACAAATAAAAGGTTTTATCGCAATAGGGAGAACATCAATAGCACCTGTGAGAGGCATCAGTGGAAGGAGTACATTAACAAACAAAAGACACCGGGGTTACGATCCACTTCCCAGTTAGGCAGGCTTACATGCCTCTGCCTTCAGTGACTCTTAAGAAGGCATGGCTACTCACTGGATTATAAAGGAGGGTGCTCTACTTTAGTAGTGGGTGGAAAGTGCCATCAAGCCACAGCCAAATTATGGTGACCCCACAGGGTTTTCAAGGAAAGGGACGAACAGAGGTGGTTTGCAACCCTGTTTAGCTTCAAAGATCTGACAAAATCTAGATAGCCTGGGCCATCCAGGTCAGGGTAATCTACCTTAATCCAAAGAATTAGGGATGTGGGAAACCTTCCAATGTATTGAAACGTCCTCCCCAGTTATGGGCATTGCTAGTTTGGGATAATTTCTGTGCAAAACCAATTTTTACAGCAATACCATTTTTACAAGTCCAGAACCATCAAGAGGTATTCTATCTCAGGGTGGGGGACATTCCTCCATCCTAAAAAGCCTTCTTCCAGACAAAGGAGCCTTCCTCAAGTTTAAGTGGCTCTTCTGTTGGAAGAAGAGCCAATTAAGTTGGTGGAAGGCTTCTTACCTGGAGCGAGGCTTCAAACTTGGCTCGGTGGAGTGACTGAATACAGACTGTTATCATGCTCTGTTCAAGCAAATTTTGGCTGCACCACAGACTGAAATAGCCTTCTGTGCACACCACTCCCCACTTAGGACCCTGATCATAAATAGAGATGAACACGAACTGGCTCACAAATCTCAGAACACTAGCAGGGTCACTACTGGTGAATGCTTGGATGTGAGAGTACCAAGGAAGAACAGGGTCACTATGCAGAGGCAGGCAATGGCAAACCACCTTTGTTTATCTCTTGCCTTGAAAGCCCTTTGGGGTCACCAGATAAGTCAGCTGCAACTTGATGGCACTTTCCACCACTACCAATCCTCCCTTGTCATTTCCCGCTAGAAAAATGGAAACTGTAATTTTAATAACCTAGTGAAATGAACTGGGAGACCAAGAAAATGACAAACACCATTATTCCCTGGCTCAACAAGCCCTCCCTCCACTATATTTATGTGTTAAGTGCTGTCAAATTACTTTATAGAGTGAAGAGACAGACAAAATACATCCTTGTCTGACCCCTTAGCCAATTGGAAACCATTCTATTTTCTCCATATTCTGTCCTAACAGTAACCTCTTGTCCAGAGCACATCAAAACAATCAGATGTCGTGGCCAGTGTTCCCTCTAAGCTGAGTCAGTGTGAGCTAGCTCGCCGTTTTTGAGCCTTTGGCTCACACATTTTTGTCTTTGCTCAGGAAGGAAGGCTCCAGAGCAAACTAATTTATGCAGTAGCCAAATTGCTTGCTCACAGCTTTAATGCCAGTAGCTCACAAAGTAGAATTTTTGCTCACAAGACTCCACAGCTTAGAGGGAGCATTGGTTGTCGCACACCCATTTCTTTTAAAACCAATCATAGCTTTTCATGGTTCACACAGTCAAAAGATTTGCTGCAATCTATGAAACACAAGTTGATTTTCTTCTGAAATTATCTTGTATGTTCCAGTAAAGAGGGTAAATTTGTAATATGATCTCTAGTGCCTCTTCCTTTTCTGAACCCAGCTTGAAATCTGGTATATCCATATCCATATATGGTAACAGTCTTTCTCATCAGATTTTGCGCATCACTTTACTTTTGTGAGAAATTAATGCCATGGTCCAATAGTTGCTGCAGTCTTTGATGTATCATTTTTTGGAACTGGAATGTAGATTGAGTGTTTCCACTCTGTGGGCCATTGTTTTGTTTTCCATATTTCTTGGCATACCTTCCCCAAATGCTGGCTATTATTTTCTTTTTATTTATGTTTTTATTAGCTTAAAACATAGATAAAACATAGATAAAACATTAAAAAATTAAAATTAAAATCATCACCCTTCACATAGGTAAACTTTATCGCTTAGGAAGGGGTGAACACCTAACTGGGTGCATGTCTGTGTTTGCAAGCATCCCTTTCTAATGCTGACAAAAGCCTGTTGATCATGTATTAAGTGCTGTCAAGTCGCTTCTGATTTACATCAACCCTGTGAATTAATTACCCCCAAGACATCCTTGCTTTAACCCCCTTGTTCATGGCTTCCTTCATTGAGTCAATCCATCTCATGTTGGGACTTCCTCTTTTCCTTCTGCTATCAACTTTTCCTAGCACGACTATCTTTTCCAATGAATCTTGTCTTCTCATAATGTGACCAAACTAGGATAGCCTCTGCCTATGTATTACAGCTACTAGGGAGAATTCAAGCTTGATTTGATAGAACTCACTTATTTGTCTATTTGGGCAGTCCGTGTTATCAGTAAAACTCTCCTCCACTGCCACATTTCAAATGAATCAACTTTCTTCTTGTCAGCTTTCTTCGTTCTCCAACTTTTACTTCTTCTTCTTCCCATTTACCTTTAATGATGCTAAGAGTATTGTCTGTCATTCATCAAGACTTTCTTTTGGCTTCTTCCACATTCTCCCTTGATTTCAACCTATAGTTCTTCCCATTCATAATCACTTGAACTTTGTAATGCAAACCTGTTCTTTACATGGTTTTTAAACTCTTCAGGAACGTTTTGGCACAATTACTCAGGGCTTTTTTTAGGGCTCAACAGGGATGCTGCAAAAGAAACGTTTTGGTGAGGAGGAAAAAGATGTAGCTTAGTGAGGCCTCAGGTGACCATTTAACCTCATGGAGCTGGTTACAATGTTCCCATAAGAACATAAGAGAAGCCATGTTGAATCAGGCCAGTGGCCCATCGAGTCCAATACTCTGTCACACAGTGGTCAAAAACCAGGTGCCATCAGGAGATCCACCGGCAGGGCCAGCACTCCAGAAGACCTCCTACTGTTGCCCCCAAGCACCAAAAATACAGAGTATCACTGCCCTGGACACAGTGTTCCATCTATATCTTGTGGCTAATAGCAACTAATGGACCTCTGCTCCATATGTTTATCCAATCCCCTCTTGAAGCTGTCTATGTTTGTAGCCAGAACCACTTCCTTTGGCAGTGAATTCCATGTGTAAATGACTCTTTCACAAACCAGACTATTCTACAGGGTACTTGTCTGTGCTTCAGGAAGTCACAAATATTCATGAAAGACCTGCACAGCAGGATTGGAATGAGAACTGACAACAACAAATATTTGTCATTGGAGAAGATAGCACTGAAGTATTTCTCCATGGTCTTCTGATTTTTCTGTCAGTGGGTTTTGGTGTTTCAGAAATTTTTCTTTAGGCATGACATGTTCTGATTAAAATTCCTACTCAAGATGGCCTAAAGTATGTCTCCATGCTACATAGACCATTGGAGAGGTACATTTTCTGCCTAGAAGGTTCTCTGTCTAAATTATTTTATTGCATATTTCTGTTATTTCCTTTATGTTTTATATGTGGTCTGTGAGGTCGGCATCTTCTAAGCCCAGAGTACTGACTGGAGCCAGGACCCTGTTAGTAGCCAGTAATAGGCTATCAAGCGGAATGGGCTTTTTAGGCGGCTCTCTCAGATCCCCAACTCATGCTGGCAACTAGTCTCATAGACGACTCGCTGCACCCCGGATCCTGCATTCCTGTCTCCTGGTTTTCATCCTGACTTCCTGGCTCCTGACTTTGGGCTTGTGTGATGTCGTTTCTCCGGCTCCCTGACTACGGACTGTGTATCCTGACTTTTGACGGACGGCTTTCGGCTTCTGAACTCTGCATGCAATCTCCGGTAACCCTAGACTGCGTTTTGACTTGGTATTTTGGACTCTGCTCACGTTACTCTGTCTTATCTGGTGCCCTGAACTCGGACTGTGTTTTGGACTTTCCGTGCCTTGCCTGGCCCGCCAGCACAATCGTGACACCCTGTTCAGGATACAGAGGCAGAGAACTATAGGCCTGGATCCACTGGCAATCTCTGTGGATGGGATTTCTGTCCAGAGACTTCCTGACTCCTCCTCCCTCTAGCTGCAGCCTAAAATTCCATCCCCAAATCCTGCTTCTTGGAGAGAATTGCCTTCATTCTGATCAAAGAACTCATTTAGAGGATCCAAACTAAACTGGATCTGGCATAAACTGGCTACAACAGCAGCTTTATTACTCATTTACAAGCATTATTAATATAATGTATATCCCAGCCATGCAGCAGAGGTTGACAGCTGTCACTCAGCAAAGCTCCCTTATCACCTTCCACCTTTCCTTAGGTTGCAGATGTTGCACCAACTTATTCATGCAGCTGTATTATTAAACTCTCATGTAGGTAGTGAATGTTTCCCGCGCACCTCAGCCGGGAGAAAGAAAATGGAAGTGGATTAATGTTATAAATCCTGGGCTACCAACACAAGCTTAGTACATAAAACTAAATCATGAAACCTTTAACAGACTATTATTATTATTAGGCGAGCGCTCTCTCTCTCTCTCGAGGGGCTTTTAGAGGAAAACACACTTCTTTATAAGGACTAGTCATTTATCAAACTTTAGTTTGTGCTTTAATCACAGGCAGAAAACTGCTTCAAGAACTATTGCTAGCCAAAGAAGTATTTCATGCAATTGCCAGCCAGGAATGGGAGACCTGTGATGAGGAAAAGACTCGTTATGCACATGATAAAATGAGCAAGGGGGGGGGGCGTGGCTCAGTGGCAGAGCATCTGCTTGGCATGCAGAAGGTTTCAGGTTCAATCCCAGCATCTCCAGTTTAAAGGATCGGGCAGTAGGTGATGTGAAAGACCTCTACCTGAGACCATAGAGAGCTGCAGCTAGTCTGAGTAGATCATTCTGACCCTGATGGACCAATGGTCTGATTTGGTATAAGGCAGCTTCATATCCATATTTCCACACATGCATTTATTCACAGATACTTTAAATATCCAGGGCTATTTTTGGGCAGGAACGCACAGGAATGGAGTTCCGGCTGGCTCCCAAGTTGGCCACGCCCAGCAGGAACTCATTAGCATAATAGGCCACACCCAACAGCAGAAACTCATTAGGATTGGCTACAATTAGGGGTGTGTGGCCTAACATACAAAAAGCCCTGGGTTTTGACGACAAACAAGGTAAAGAGAATAAGAAGCAAAAGGTGGGTGTGGCTGGATGACCACACTTCTGGTAACATGAGGGTACGGCCTAATATGCGAATAAGCTGTGCTGTCAGGGGTGTGGCCTAATATGCTAATGAGTTCCTGCTGTTGGGTATGGCCTATTATGCTAATACGTTCCTGCTGGGCTTTTTCTACAAAAAAAGCCCTGTCAATATCTACAGTCCTACTTCCAAATATGGGAAGGAATCAAGTACTATCACTACCATATATGGGATGGTGGGGTGTAGGCAGGCCAGGTCTCCAGCTAAAGTGGAACACCTCCTGCCACTTACCCCCATTCCTCACTGGTGCTTCCAAAGCTAGAAGGGAAATGGGTGGTGATGATAGCACTGTGCTGAAATGCAATGTCAGTTTTGTTGAAGAAACTGGATAGATGTCGTTATGTCGGGAGAGATGCTCTAGGATTCACACAAAACTAGAGTCTTGAACAAATCTAGAGTATAAACCCAATGTAATGATGTCACTTCTGTTTTTCCCCGGGAAGTGATCCTGTGTACTGGAGTGGAGCTGGTGCACATCTCCCCACCCACCCCCAATTCCCCCTGGGGGATTTCTGGCTGCAGTTGGCAACCCTAGCGGGGCAGGGATTGATCCTCCTTTGCCTGCATAGCATTTCCATTCACTGCAATTCAGACTCTGGTTCCTCTTCCTCCTCACAAGAACAGTTCTTTGCATTATGCATCTAAAGTGCTATGGCACAAGTTAACTCTACTAGGAAAAAAAAATCACAGTACAATGGCCTGGTGACACAGAACACATCTGAAATATTTACCAATTCGGGGAAGCTTCCTATTTGGATCAAAAAGAAAATGTTCTAGGATATTTTTTTTTTGTCAAAATAAGCAGGTAAAGCTTGTCAGACAGTCTAATGTGGTATGACACAGTTAGTTAGAAATCTCCTGCATATTTCTCTCCTTTGCAGGAACTTTATACATTTTTTTTCCAGAATGACAGTGCAACTCCATGTGACACCACTGGAATTCCCTTGCAACTCTCTTATTTGACTTCTGCAACAAATGTGTTCAGTCATTATGTTCTCCTTATCCTCAGATCCTGCAGTTATTCATTTATTACATTTTTTAAATCTCAGCTTTCTTCTAAAGACCTTCAGGGCAATGGACATGGTTCTCTGCCCCAACAGTTTATCTTCCTAAGGCGTGGAAGGTCCGCCACTCTTAACCACTACACCAAACCAGAATGGCATCCTCCAATGTTATGACATCGTGACCTACCACATAGCCAGAAGTGATGTCACTGCATCATCAGCCACTCTAATTAAAGTTTCAAGTGAATGCTAGAGCAGCCAGCAAAATGATGACATCACTTCCAGCGAAGTGTCCAGAAATGACATCGTGATGTCAGGGGTCACCATTCCAATAAGTCTCCACCTGGGACCCAGATGCCCAAAGAATCTCCTCTCCCTATACCCAGGGCTATTTTTGGGCAGGAACGCACAGGAACGGAGTTCCAGCTGGCTCCCAAGTTGGCCACGCCCAGCAGGAACTCATTAGCATAATAGGCCACACCCAACAGCAGAAACTCATTAGGATTGGCTACAATTAGGGGTGTGTGGCCTAATGCCAAAAGCCCTGGGTTTTGACAACAAACAAGGTAAACAGAATAACAAGCAAAAGGTGGGTGTGGCTGGATAACCACACTTCTGGTAACATGAGGGTGCGGCCTAATGTGCTAATGAGCTGTGCTGTCGGGTATGGCCTAATAGGCTAATGAGTTTCTGCTGTTGGGTGTGGCCTATTATGCTAATGAGTTCCTGCTGGGCTTTTTCTACAAAAAGAGCCTTGTACGAACCTATGCACCAACCCTATTCTTCCCAACAGCTTCTGCCCCCTGCTTGCCTCTTAAAGGGTGTCTCCATCAACTGGTAGGAATGGGCTTGCCAACCCCCAGGTGTGGCCTGGAGTTTTCCTAGAATTATAACTTATCTCCAGACTACATCAATCGTTTCCCTGGGAGGAACCTGCAGCTTCAGAGGGCCTCACATCACTGCTGAGTTCCCTTCCCACCCACCCCCCAAATCGGCATGGATTTCCTGAAGCAGAATTGTCAGCTCTGAGCAGGACACTTTTGGTGGCGGCTCCACTTTTGACCCATGCATTGCCAATGGACTCAGAGCCTGCATCTTCATCTTCCTTACTGTCTTTTGGACAGTACATAAGGAGGTGTGGTTTCAGAAGGCCTTCTGATGATGCTTGGCTTGGTTGTAGGCTATGCTATTTATCTGATGCATGGATAAAATTATTTCATGAATACTGAGCGACTTTAACGGATTCTATTGTCATATTATGTATGTGTAGTTTTTGGGTGGGGGGTGTATGAGAATCCCCACAAGGGAATGACATTCAAGGCAATGCTCTAAGTAAAACTGAAGAATGGGTTCTACTCTGGAAATGGAACAAGCTAAATTGGAATTGCTAAAACTGGAGGGAGGGGGGATTCGGAAGCACCCTCCAAGTTATAGCAAAGGTACGGGAAACTGTTAGATCCTCTACTCAATAGAGCAATTCCCTGCAGAGTCCTAAATTAAATGATTCCAACTTTTAAACAAGTGCTAGACAGGGGAGGGAGGGGGAACTGCAGAGAAACTCTCCAACTATAAATCATCCAAATGCCCTGGAAAGCGGAACGCTCGGTATTTAGATGCATGCTATCAATTTAATAAGGTTGGTATATAGAGACTTTGAAGGTGGGAACAGCATGGGGAAACGCGCTGCTTTCTTCTTTGAATTCATTTTGCATTTGATACAAATTGGTGAAAACCTAAACTTTTGATAGATTGCTAGCAGCTCTCAGATTCTAAACTCAGCTGGATGCGAGGGACGTCGGAGATGTCACATTATCAATTCAAAGACCTTATCAGCATGGTAATAAGTTAATATGGCACCGTGACAATTTTATGCAGGGAATCGCGGCACGTCATTAAAAATTACTGTATCTAGAGAGAATATTTGTTATTGTGGAGTACTTCTGAAATGTGACAAAATTATTCCAGATGCCTCCTGCTTCAAACAAAGCACTGCGACGTTCAGGCATGTTAATCACAACTCGTCGAGTAGAGACAGAGATGTTTTAACATTAGCGCACGAGCACTGGAAGCCCTTCCTCTGGAATATTTTGCTCAGCTTTATGATTGAAAAGGGACAGCTGTAACCAGTGTGTTCCCTCTAAACTGAGTTCGTGTGAGGTAGCTCACAGTTTTTTAGCCTCTGGCTCACACATTTCTGTCTTAGCTCAGGAAGGATGGCTCCAGAGCAAACTAATTTACGCAGCAGCCAAATCACTCGCTCACAACTTTAATGCCAGGAGCTCACAAAGTAGAATTTTTGCTCACAGGACTCCATAGCTTAGAGGGAGCATTGGCTGTAACAGCTGAAGGGCAAGGTGTGATGGTTACACCAGGGCCCTGGAGACCCCACTTCAGTGGGGGCAGCGGTAACACATGTTTGCTGTTTGCTGCTGTTCTGCTAGGTGTATTAGTCGAATCCCCTGTGCAATCTGTATCCCTGCCCTGCAGTATCCCCTACCTCCAGGAGTGCTGTGGTTCCAGGTTTGATTGCCTAAGACTTAAGAGAAGAAGAAGAAGAAGAGATTGGATTTATACCCCATCCTTCATTCAGACTCTCAGAGCGGCTTATGATCTCCTTTCCTTCCCCCTCCCCAGAACAGACATCCTGCAAGGTAGGTGGGGCTGAGAGACCTCTGAGATAACTGCTCTTGAGAGAACAGCTCTGAGAGAACATGGGACTGACCCAAGGTCCCACCAGCAGGTGCAAGTGGAGGAGTGGGGAATCAAACCTGGTTCTCCCAGATTAGAGTCTGCGCTCTTAACCACTGCACCAAACTGGCTCTCTTAAGCAACATAGGCCTGCAGTCTGAATACTACTCTGGTCAGGCTACCGAGAATTTGGACTGGGCAGGAGAGATGCAGCTGCCTACTCAAACCATAAGGTTCGTTGTTCCATTCTGTGCATATGTATAAAGATATGTTTGAACAAAACTTTGAAAAAATGTACTTTTAATGAAGTCTTACTGGGGGAGAAGGTGATAATGGAATGGAAGACTGCCTATGTGAAGAAATGTGGACCAAATTTTGAGCTTTGTCAGTTGTACATGTGCAAAGAATGGGTGAGGTATGTAAGCAGGAAGGCTACAAAGTTGTAGTTAGGAGACAGATTCTAACTGGAACCCAACACATTTAGAGTCCAATGACACCTTTAAGACCAAGGTTCAAACTGATAGCCAAATAATGAACAGCAAATTAACATGCAACATGATGATGATCAAGATACGCAAAGTGGCACTAAATAACAAGCTAAGGTTATAGCGTCAACAGTTGTAAAGCAAAAAATATGTCAAACTAGCTTTACACCTTGCCTGCCATCCTAACATATTTGATAAAGTGTGCGTGCACACAAAAGCTCATACCTTGAATAAACCTTTGTTAGTCTTAAAGACGCCATTGCTTGTTGTACTGCTTCAGACCGACATGGCTGACCAACTGGATCTAACTGGAACACGTAATGGATGGTAGGTCTCTAAATGGCTACTAGCCATGGTGACTAGATTGAACTTCCACATTCATAGATAGTAAACTTCTGAATACCAGGGCCACGTGGCAACACCAAGGGAAGGCCTCCGCCTCTGTGCCCTGTTGTTGGCCTTCCACTGAACAGGCTGGCCACTGCGTGGGACAGGATGCTGGATTAGATGGACCAGTAGTCTGGTCCAGCAGGGCTCTTCTTATGTTCTTAGGGGTGCCATGAATTCCTTTGCAAATGTGCTTGACGGGAAAATGTGATGATCAGATGTGAGCCAATCACCATGGCTGTTTAGTTCGGCACCAACCAACTCAAATGGTTGTCGGACAGGTTTGCATCAGATTTAAAAAAACAAACAACCCCCCCACACACATGCACAGAAATGCTGCAGATTTAAACAGATTGGCTGCCATTAACGTTACTAAGAACCAATACTCCCTCTAAGCTGTGGAGTCTTGTGAGCAAAAATTCTACTTTGTGAGCTACTGGCATTAAAGCTGTGAGACAGCGATTTGGCTACTGCATTAATTAGTTTGCTCTGGAGCCATCCTTCCTGAGCGAAGAGAAAAATGTGTGAGCCAGAGGCTAAAAACATGTGAGCTAGCTCACGTTAACTCATCTTAGAGGGAACACTGCTAAGAACTACTTAAACAACTACTGAACATTAGGATCTTTTAAAGAAACAGCGTTTCTCTATGACTGATTTATATGATTTCAATTGACAATCTGACAGGTTATTTAAGCAACTGCTTGCCAATCAGAGGAGCAGCACAGGGAGAGACAGGGAGTAGAACTCCATTGGGCTATGAAAGAACATACATACGCAAAAAGCTGATTGCACCGTACAGTTCGGAAGGAATATGTTGAGGCAACCTGCTGAACAGCCATGAACAGGTTGATGAACAGACAAACAGTACATCAAGAAATTCCCAAGCGATGAAGAGGATGTGAATTGAAGGAGCAGGTGTTTGAACATCCTAAGAACAGATGTTTTTTTCTCCAAGGAAATCAGAACAGAATCCCATCCTTCTTAATTACCATAGCATGCTCGAATTCATAGTGGTGCCATTTAGAACCTTATAAAAACCACTGCAGGAGCAATCCTAAACAGGTCTACAGAGAAGTAAATTCCATGTTATTCAATGGGGCTTACATCCAAGGAAGCATCCTTATGAGCGGAGCCTATTTTGACTTAATACTACTTTACACAGAGAGGGATTAAAGCATGGAATTCACTGTCAGAGGATATAGTGATGGCCACAGGAATAAACAGCTTTAAAAGGGGATTAGACAGATTCATGGAGGATAAGTCTATCAATGGCTACTAGCCATGGTGACTGAGGGGAACCTCCCCATTCAGAGGCACTAAGCCTCTGAGTCCCAGAGCCAGGAGGCAACATCAGGGGAAAGTCTCAGCCACTATGCCCTGTTGTTGGCCGTCTAGAAGAACTGGTTGACCCCTGTGTGAGACAGGATGATGGACTAGATGGTCTGATCTATTGGTCTGATCCAGCAGGGCTCTTCTTATGTTCTTAAAATTGCTTGCAATATTTATCTATTTTCTAGCTAGGTGCCCTTTGATAACCCCAATGTGCCAACATTTCAAGTAGGAAGACCAAGATAACCTGGCTTGAAGATAAAGGAACAAGCAGAAAGGTTTCCTATCAAGTACTCAGTTCTGGAATAAGCTGTGCATGAAACTCCTTTGCGAGAGGTTTCCGATAAAGTGTCGGACAATCTTTAGTCAGTAGTTTATGTATACAAAATTGTGCCTTAGGGTAGGGATTTCTGTCGGCCCTGCCCTAGACCAAAAGACAATGCATCAAGAAGCGTGTTTTATGCCCTTCCAGTCATTCAGAATTGGAATACCTTTTTAACATTGCATTTGCATCCCATTTCAGGACTGTGATGTACGATTTATATACATGATTTATTCTCGTCATATAAGATGATAAATCTGCACGCTAGGATCTGTAAATCTGTAGTTATTCATGCCATATCGAACAAATAAAAACAAATTTGTTTTCTCTAAGCTTACAGAAGCTTTTTAATTTTAAGCATAAATGAAAGCAAAACATGTCAACTGTGCATTGGTGTTGGGTGAAAGTAATAAATTCCTGTAGGTAACAGGCTGAGAAGACTCACTCTGAGTTTAGAATACTAACTCTGGCTCTCTGAGACAGCCAGCGTGGTGTAGTAGTTAAGAGTGGTGGACTCTAATCTGGAGAACCAGGTTTGAGTCCCCACTCCTCCTCCATGTGAAGCCTGCTGGGTGACCTTGGGCCAGTCACAGCTCTCTCAGAAGTCTCTCAGCCCCACCTACCTCACAAGGTGCCTGCTGTGGGGAGAGGAAGGGGATTGTAAGCCACTTTGGACTCCTTAAGGTAGAGAAACGCAGGATATAAAGACCCACTCTTCTTCTTCTATTATTTGTTCCACCTGCCTTGTGGATAATTGAGTAGAGAGTACATGATGGGCTCAACCGAAGCCTGGAGCTCTGAAGCTCAGCATGCCAGAAGATCACCAGGGTCACATGACCCTGAATCTGACCTCGGTGTTTTGTGACCCATTGGATCCTTTGCAATGCTGAGAGCCAATCTATGGCCCCGGTCACACGGGAGGCTTTGGGCCGGAAGAGGGATGGATCGGGGGCGCAGCAAACGGGCACGATCTCACCGCAACATCTGGGAATCGGCGCGCACCCGTCCCCGATCTGTTCTTTTAGGCCTAAAATGTGCACTAAAAATAAACCTAGTAAAAGGTAGAACCAACCTGACACGCTGCATCAAGCACAGCCGTCGGATCACCGGCGCGCCCATCTGCAGGAGCAATTGAGGCTCCTGGCCGAACTGCGCATGCGCACACATGCGCAGCCGGCTGCCTCGTGTTCCTGTCCGTGGCTTTCCCCCCGGCATCTGATTGTGCCGGGGAGCAACTGCGCGGCGGCTCAGGGGATCTGTGTGATCCCGCCGCCGCGTGTCTCTCTTGGTGCAGCTTTCAGAAGCCGCACTTTGCCCGCAGCAATTTCCCCCCGTGTGGCAGGGGCCTATGTTACCTTTATCATGGAAGAAGCTAAGAATGGCCTCCACAAGATGACACAGTTCTATGCTGCTGCCAGGACATGAAGAGATACTCACCAACCATGTATATCTTCCTTGGTTCTGCCATGGCAACCATCAGACTGACAAACATTGTTATGGATGCAAAAGTTAAGAAAGGTTGTTTGCTAGATCTTCCCTTTCAGTATGGATGATCACATCAAGGAGTTATAAATTAGGATATGGTTATGGTTGGATCATTGCCTGCTAAAGAGGTAGGTGTGTTCCCTGTGTGCTGCAGGTTAGTATGGCTGGACTCGGGAGACTAACAAATTCAAAAGGCTTTCAGGATTCTCTCTTCTTTTTTGATATTTTTAAATTGTTCATATTTGCATGTGTGTCCGTGTGAGTGTGTGTGCACCTGGAAGTCATGGTGACCTCTGGTGACTGACTTGTCTGTTCATCTGGATGCCATGGTGTCCTCTGGTGACTGACACCTACTGGGGCCCAGGAGGATATGCAGAGAGGTGGCTGAATAAAGCCTGTCCCCACCTCCCACCTCTGGTATTTCAAGAAGGTCTCCCATCCAAGTACTTGCCAGAGTCAAACCTGCTTAGCTTCCGAGATCAGACGAGATGGGGCTTCCCCGGGCTATCCAGCTCAAGGATGGCTTTCTGGATTCTCTTGAGGCCTTTGAGAACTTGGGGAGTGTCTCTATGGAAACACTAGTGCAGACTTGAAAAGATGAGATGGAACAAGGTTGAGAGTTGCTTCTCTCCCTCAAACAAAGTCCCAGCTCCTTAAAACAAGAAGTTTTTTGCTAGTGAAAGATCTGCACTGAATCAGACAGAGTATTTCAGAGCCTGTGTATATAGATATAGAGTGAAAAGGAATCGTTCTCTGCTAGCACAGTTTCTGCTGAATTTAGCGAATTTGTTTAGGATAATGCAGAGAGTTTGGAGACTCCCGGGGAGGAGTCATTTCAAGATAGTAAACTGGCACCAGAATGTGACAGTTTTGCAAGATTCCTTGCAGATAAAGGCAGAAGTCCTGGGATTAAGCTCTGTTGAATAACATGAGGCTTATTCCCAAGTAGACCTGCTTATGATTGTTCCCCAAATCCCTCTCACTTGATCCAACTGGGACACTATGTTGGCAGTACATCGGGCATTGGAGGGGTTGCTAGCACCATCTAGTCAGGTTGGGATGGAAAGATCAGCTGATCCTTATAATGGACGCCGGCAGGTTCTTTGGAGTTGTGAATGTAGACATGGATTATAGAATGCTCCTAGGGAAAAGTTGGGGTTCAATACATCAAAACAGTGATTAAATCTTTGGTGGAGGTCTGCTGGACCTCCTGAGGGCACCTGGTACTTTTGGCCAACTGTGTGACAGTGTTGGACTACAAGGGCCGTTGGCCTGATCCAACATTGGCTTCTCTTATGTTCTTATGTATCTTCCATGCTGTATCAAAGGAGGCAGTTAATAGATCTTGGCAGAAGTGCTTCCTGCCTAAGGAAGACCGCCCCCCCCCCCATAGTTATAGACCTGTATTTTTGGTGGCAGCAGAGCATCTCCAGGTCTTCCAGGTAACGTATCATCTCTCCCCCTCCCCTTTTGCTGTCACATTGCAGAAAACATTTTACAAGCCTCTAGGGTTTTCAAGGCAAGAGACTTTCAGAGACAGTTTTCCATCACCTGTCTCTGCTCAGTGACCCTGGATTGCCCTGGTGGTTTCTCATCCAAATACTAACCAGGATCAACCCTGCGTAGCTTCCAAGATCTGGCAAAAGTAGGCTAGCCTAGGGCATCCAGGTCAGAGCACAACTCCCCTTTACCCATTTCAATATGAAGGAGGAGGAGATGGAGATTGGATTTATATGCCGCACATCACTCGGAGTCTCAGAGTGGCTAACAAACTCCCTCCCCACAACAGACACCCTGTGAGGTAGGTGGGGCAGAGAGAGCTCTGACAGAAACTGCCCTTTTTCAAGAACAGCTGTGTCAGAACTATGGCTTGCCCAAGGTCATCCAGCAGCTGCAAGTGGAGGAGTGGGGAATCAAACCTGGTTCTCCCAGATTAGAGTCCGCACACTTAACCACTACACCAAACTGGTTCTCTACACCAAACTGGTTTTAGACCCCACTTTGGACAAACAGCACATTAGTGGTGGAAGATATACAAGTAGATTTTGCAGTGCCGACATATATAGATACAAAATCTATCTATATAACGATAGGTTTTACAATGCCTCTTTGCTGATAACCATTAGACCTGGCATGATCAATCATGTTAAATTATTTGAAGAGTGGGATTAGTGTGAAGGGAGTGGATGGTCAGTGGTTTTGGTCTTTTGGCTTTTGGAAAAATGTGTGGTAGTCCGGGCCTCTGCAGTCCAGAGGCCAGGTCTACCACTCATTGAAACCGTGGCCCTTTAAACTTCAAAGGGCTGTTGCACCATGGACCAGGTGAGGAGCAATTCCTTCTCCCTAGTGGCTCCTGCTACATTCTTGGGAGGGCGGCATTCCAGGCTGATTAAAAACAAAAGCTTGGTAATTGCAGAAATTGCATGATTATCTTTTTCACTCAGTTCTGGGGAGTCTGGACATTATTTTTAATGGCTTTTAAAAATGGCTTTTAAATGGCTTAAAAAGAAAACTTCTAAGCTGCCTCAAGCAAGATTCTGAAGAGGCAACGAGCAGGACTCTGAAGAGGCAACATAGAAATATCCTAATAAATAAATAAACACCCCAACACAACTTTCTAATATGATATTGATACTACCAATATTTAATTAAAATGATAACTACATGGTTCCTGACTTTCTGCTACGGAATTAAAATGACAATTTTTGAAGTGCACATCCCCTAAAACAGATGGTATCGGTGGGATACAACAGTGGCACAAAAGTATGTTTATAATTAAATGAAAAATAAATATGGTGATGATGGGGTGCATCTTCTGGAAGCCACGATCTGAGATAAAGATGAATTCTCAACTGGGTGCAAAATTCTGGCAAACACCCACAATTAGCAGAGAGCAACAGACGGATGAGAGTTGACAGGTCCAGTGACTGATTCCTGCAACGCTCAATCAAACTCCTCCAAGAGAAAATCTTGAATGTTCAAAGCACAACACACCTTCATCATCCAAACCTTGATTCAGGCTTCAGAACAGGATCAACAATGCATTGTTACTTACATGCAAATTGAAGAATAGCCTCTCTGCTCAAAATGCTGCCAAACACATTGGTAGCTAAGCACTGGTACTGCCCGGAATCTTTTGTCTCACTGGGATTGTCGATGATAATGCTTCCTTCTATCAAACTGTAGCGGTAGTCTCTTTCTGTGTCGATCTCTGTTCCATTCCGGAGCCATCTTTGGAGGAGAGCAGAGAGAAGAGTTTGATAAGCATCCACTTCAAGAAAAGTTAAAATGTGGGAACAAAACATTCCTATTACTCTGCACACCCCCTAGCTTTTTTGTAGCCCCACAAAACACGTATACATTATAAACAGTTGCATCACTAGTTTAATTGTCATGGCTTCCTTCACAAGGACTGTGCGTGTATGTAGGTGTACAGTCAAACCATGTTGCTGTGCCTGTCATGAGAGTCAGTGTATTATAGTGCTGGATTAAGGACCTAGGCTCACCGGGTAACCATGGACCAATCACCAGGTTTGATTCCCCACTTTTCCACATGCAGCTGCTGGTGTGACCTTGGGTCAGTCATAAGACCTTTCAGAGCTGTTCTCTCAAGGGCAGTTCTCGAGAGGAGGAGGAGGAGAAGAAGAAGAGGAGGAGGAAGAGGAGGAAGAAGAGGAGGAAGAGGAAGAGGAGGAGATTTGATTTATCCTCTTCCCTTCACTTGGAGTCTCAGAGCAGCTTACAATCTCCTTCCCTTCCCCACAACAGACACCCTGTGAGGTAGGTGGAGCTGAGAGAGCTCTTACCAGAACTGCCCTTTCAAGGGCAGCTCTGCCAGAACTATGGCTTGCCCAAGGTCATCCAGGAGCTGCAAGTGGAGGAGTGGGGAATGAAAGCCGGTTTTCCCAAATTAGTCTGCACACTTAACCACTAACCAAATAGGCTCTCTCAGCCCCACCCACCTCACAGGGTGTCTGTTGTGGGGAAGGGAAGGAGATTGTAAGCTGCTCTGAGACTCCATCGGGTAGTGAAGGGCAGGGTATAAATCCAGTCTCTCTTCTTCACTCTCCCACACATTGACCTACCTGACAGGGACATTGTGAGGACAAAATGGAGTGGCATGGGAACCATCAGCTACTTAGAAGAAGGACAGGATAAAATGGATAGACAGATGGGTAGACAGATGTATGTTTAAAGTGCTGTCAAGTCGCAGCTGATTTATGGTGACCCCAGCAAGGGGCTTTCAAGGCAAGGGAGAAGCAGAGGTGGTCGGCCATGGCCTTCCTCTGCAGGGTCTTCCTTGGTACTGACCAAGCTTTGTTGCTGAGATCAGGCTATACCATGCTGCCATTCTTCCTGGGATGGATGGATAGATTTCCCTAGTGGAAGGAGCTTACGCACATTCAGGCTGTACATTAAAAAAAAAAATTTGGCAAGTGGGGAGCCTTGCTTTTTGCTGGTGGAGGCACAACATCCTGTGGCAAGAAGTTCCAAAGGATTTATTTATTTATTTAACATTTTCAATCAACTTTTCTTCCATGAGGGTCAGAGTGACATATGCTCTCTTCCATTATCTCCCTCACAACAACAAGGTAGGTTGGGCTGAGGTCCAAGGTTAAACAGAGAAATCCATGTCACGGTCTCCTCCAGACAAGACTATCTCAATGCGTCATTGCAGGGCTGCCCTTGGGGATACTTCGGAAACTTCAGGTGATCCGAAATACAGCAGCCAGGCTGTTGACAGGCTCATCTTGGTCGACCAACATGCAGCCAATCTTGAGGCAGCTGCACTGGCTGCACTGGTTATAACCTTTAAAGTCCTAAACGGCCTGCGACCGGCATACCTAAAGGACCACCTTTCCCGATATAACCCCCCACACTGCTTGTGCTCATCATCATGCAATTTGTTGGCAGTGCCTGGTCTTCAGGAAGCCTGTCTTGCTTCTGCCAGGGATCAGGGCTTTTTCCACCACAGCCCCATCCTGGTGGAATATTTTATAGAGGAGACATGTACCCTATACCAGTTCGGTATAGTGGTTAAGAGCAGCGGATTTTAATCTGGAGAACCAGGTTTGATTCCCCACTTCTCCACATGCAGCCAGCTGGGTGACCTTGGGTCAGTCACAGTTCTCGCAGAGCCCTACCTACCTAACAGGGTGTCTGTTGTGGGGGGAGGAAGGGAAGGAGATTGTAAGCCACTCTGAGACTCCTTTGAGTGAAGGGCGGGGTATAAATCCAATCTCTCCTCCTCCTCCTCCTCCTCCTCCTCCTCCCTGTCTCTCCCCACCCCTGCCTGCCTGGGGCCAGGGAGGGCCTTCGTGGGGCTTCCTTGCACTCCCGCCGGCCTTGCAGGCCCCTCATGGGACTCGGCAGTGGAGCTGCAAGGCCGGTGGCGGCGGCCGGGACCGTTGGGGGCGGGGTGTGTGGCCTTATGACACATTTTTGGTTATGTCAGGGGGTGTGGCCTTATGACACACTTCCGGTGATGCCAGGGGGTGTGGCATATGCTAATGAGTTATGCTAATGAGTTCCCCTAGCTCTTTTTCTACGAAATGACCCCTGGACAAAAGTGTAGGCTCGGCTAAATGCTGAATAAGCAATGTTACAACCAGGGGTCTTTCGGGGCCGGATGCATTTGCTTACCTTAAACCTATCAAGAACTCAAGTGACAGTTAAGATTAAGAGACAGATAGACATATGAGTACTATTATGGAATATATGCATGTCTGAGTTCAGTTTTGGCCCCCGGAAACTATCCGAGTAGCCTTGCCATCTGCCACACATTTCTTCCAGAAACTCCCACCAGGAATCCATTTTTTTAAACTTCTGAACCTTGAAGGAGAATGTTCCCTGCATAAAGTCAGCTTCCCCCTCCCTGTCTTGCTGGTACCTCTACTAGCCATTACATAGCTCAACTTCCTATCTGTGGTTGAGAGACAGAAAACCAAAAGCAGGAGATGGAAGGATAGGCTGATGGGGGAGCACAGGATGCATCTCATGGCTCACAGCCAGAGGACGGCTCTATCAGACACAACAGGGATGGATGCCATGTGTGTTCTGCAGCCAAAGCATAGCAGGAAAGAGAAAGGAAGCCAAGGGCAGAAGCACCCTGTGAGCTATGGCTTTTATCGGAGCCGTATGTGCCTACTTGTGGGTTCAGGGGCCTCCATACACCTGTCCTCAGCCGCTCTCATCCATCATGTCCTTGTCTCTCTTGCTTGGGGAGGGACCAGGTCCCTGTCTCTTCACTCTGTCTCTCCTGTGCAACCTGGAGAGAGAACCCTGCCACCTCCTCACTGGCCGGCTTTTAAGCCCCTTATGAGGCTGCCCATGCTCAGTCCGTTCTCCTGAAGTCTCATGGGAACTAGCAGTCTCATGAGACCTCAGGGAAACCTTGGGCTGTTGCCTACAGCTTCTTTCCCCCTCCCGTTGCCCTGGTTGGGCTAAAGTGCCAGCAACTGTGGGCAGTAACCGAAGTGGGGCCTCAGAGGGTCCCTACGTCATTCCTGTTGTCACAGCATTTCCCCTCCTTTAGGGTCGCCAGCTTTGGGTAGGGAAATACCTGGAGATTCTGGGGGAGGAGCTTGGGGAGGGAGGAATGTTGGCAGGGAAGTGTTCTCAGTAGCTGACATCACCCCCACTATCTTCACCATCACCATCATCAATAGCACCGCACTGCTGCTGGCTACTTTTCTGAAGAGACATTGCTCTGATCATAGAACCACAGAGTTGGAAGGGATCTCCAGGGTCATCTAGTCCAACCCCCTGCACAATGCAGGAAATTCACAAATGCCTCCCCCCCCCCGCACCCCCAGAAGATGGCGAAGAAACCCCTCCAGGATCCCTGTCCAAACTGGTCTAAAGAGAAATTGCTTCCTGATCCCAATGTGGGGATCAGCATTTCTCTGGAAGCGTAAGACAGGACCATAATTGTAATGGTGGGAGATCTCCAGGCCCTACCCGGAATTATAAAAGTGGGCTTGAAGCTCAACATCAAAAAAACTAAGATCATGGCATCCGGCCCCATCACTCCTTGGCAAATAGAAGGGGAAGTCGTGGAAGTAGTGACAGACTTCACGTTCCTGGGATCCCAGATCACCGCAGACTGTGACTGCAGCCATGAAATTAAAAGACGCCTGCTCCTTGGGAGGAAAGCGATGGCGAACCTAAACAGCATGATAAAAAGTAGAGACATCACCCTGCCAACAAAAATACGCATGGTCCAAGCAATGGTATTCCCAGTAGTCATGTGTGGCTGCGAGAGTTGGACTATAAGGAAGGCCGAGCACCGAAGAATAGATGCTTTCGAATTATGGTGCAGGCGATGACTCTTGAGAGTTCCTTGGACTGCAAGGAGATCAAATCAGTCAATCCTAAAAGAAATCAACCCTGACTGTTCCCTGGAAGGCCAGATAATGAAACTGAAGCTCAAATACTTTGGCCACCCAATGAGAAGGGAGCACTCCCTGGAGAAGACCCTGATGCTGGGAAAGATTGAAGGTCAAAGAAGACGGGGACGGCAAAGGATGAGATGGTTAGACAGTGTCATAGATGCAACGAACATGAAATTGAGCAAACATCAGAGGACAGCAGAAGACAGGAAGGCCTGGCGTGATCTGGTCCATGGGGTCGCGAAGAGTCGGACTCAACTGTGCAACTGAACAACAACACCACCTGGAAGTTGGTAACCCTCACCCCCCTTGGTGCTGTCATCCTGGCTGCTTTGGCAACTGGTGGTGGTGGCTGAATATGGGTATTGAGGTGCCCATCCAGTACTCCTGCTGTTAAAGCATTTCACCCGGCTGACACTGTCAGGGTGGGTTTCCCTGTTGTCAGCACTGTGGTTTCCCAAGTAAGTGTTCTGTGACTCCTGGAAAATTCTGGGGGCAGCTCTGGTAATGGCGGGGGAGGGGTTACTCCTGGACAATACTCTTGGTCTTGTGTGGGTTTTTATTTCTTTTAATTTTTTTAATCAATGTTCGGCAGCAAAGGAACATACCATCTGCATCAGAAGTAGCCACCTGATGCCCTGACCTGGATAGCCCAGGCAAGCCCTACCTCGGAAGCTAAGCCGGGCTGACCCTGGCAAGCCATTGGAAGGGAGACCTCCAAGGAATACCAGGGCTCGGGACGCAGAGGCAGGCTATCAAACATCAAAGCCCCCAGTAGGGGTTGCCAGAAATCACCATGACTTCCAAGCATGCAAGTGCACACACACACTACCTGACATCAAAGCTAAAACCACCACACTACCCTTCAACCAAAGCTAAGACCACCATCTATCTACATTCCTACCTAACATCAGTGGGCCATTTCCCCTCCGATTGGGAAGAGGACAAACAGAAGGCACTATCTCTGCCTGAGCTCAGTATTTGGAATTCTGTATTTCCCTGCTCCCCTGTCCCTTTTGCCTCTACTGATGTAGTCTGTTTTTTTTTTCTTAAATATATATATATATATATATATATATAACAATAAGGGGGCAATTCCCCTCTCTTCCAAACAGGCCTGAACAGCTTGTTGTTTTCAAATTCCCCTTTCAATACTCCTCACATCGAATCCTGGTTTCTTTCCCAAGCTATCAGCAAGAAGCTTGGTGCTCAAGGGATCAGGGCAAATTCCTTTCTGCCTAGCGTGTGTTTAACCCGCAGCTGTAGAAGGCAACATGCCTCTTGTGCTGTTCCCCCAGTTAAACAAACCCACCTGAGACATGAGTAACTACAATCTCCTGCCTGCCCAGATCCCCAAAATATGGCAGGGCATCCATCTAAGCACATTAACAACGAACCTGAGAAAAAAGGAAAATACCCTGGGTGAGCACGTTCTTTACCTGTAGGTCGGAGCTGGGTTCCCTCGAGCTTGACAGCTGAAAGAAACTTTCTTTTCATCTGAATCGGTTGGGAAGACCACACTGTCAGGCTCCTGTATAAACACCGGCCCGTAATCCACACCCTCTGTGAAGACAGAAAGAACCATTTCCTTCAGAGGTCACTGCGCAAGTACAGGTCTCATACAGGTAGAATTTTGCATCATGCCTCATTTGCCTCCGGCCTTGTTTGGGTACTAGTCTTCCTCACAGTCGTGGCAAGAGCAAAGGCTTACCTGTGTGAGTAAATGGGTCAATCACAGCACTACAGACAAAACCTGAATATCTTGGATTGACAACTGGCTTTGACTCATTAGCAGAGGATTTTGCCTATTGCTATGGTTTTACCATCAGTGATGTCACTTCTGGGTTTTAGCCAGAAGTGACATTGATGTGTCGACAATGTCCTTTTCTCTAGGTCCTGGTAGGGATGCCTCTTCTCATAGCACGCTCTACAATTCCCAAATGGATTTTTTAAGAAATTGGTTGTTTTTAATAATCTATTATAAACCTCTCTGGTCTTCTGGAGATGCTCTTTTGAATGTAATGAAGAATAAATATCCGGGTGAAAATGGATGCTTGGGAGGGTGGACTCTATGGCACTGTACCCCACTGACGTCCCTGTCTTCCCCAGTCTCCACCCACAAATCCCCAGGAGGTTCCCTACCTGGATCTGAAAACCTTAACTCCATCCCCTGCTAGTGGCCAGGGGAGACCTGGCAACCCTGCCCTGCCACCAAAGTCTCCTGGCACGTGCTTGACAACCCTAATAGAAATCAACACACATGTTGGCTGGTGAACAAGAGTGTGCTGGCCCCGCCCCCTGCCTATACCCAGTCACTGGCTCATCAGCAAAGTCTACATGCATAAGCACTATCCCCATGATTGGGAGTGCTGCTTTTTTAATATTTTCGGTCACAGAGAAATTACCTACATGCATTCACTCCATGTTCATGGGCTAGAGGCTGCACATGGCAGGATAGCATATCTATGCCTGCTTCTCCTCTGTGCGCATTGAGGTCAGTACCAGTGTTCCCTCTAAGCTGAGTTAGTGTGAGCTAGCTCACAGTTTTTCAGCCTCCAGCTCACAGATTTTTGTCTCCGCTCAGGAAGGAGGGCTCCACAGCAAACTAATATATGCAGCAGCCAAATTGCTCGCTCACAACTTTGATGCCAGTCGCTCACAAAGTAGGATTTTTGCTCATCAGACTCCACAGCTTAGAGGGAACATTGGTCAGTACATGTAATATCGGTACAGAAGGAGGAGAAGAAGCAGGAGGAGATTGGATTTATACCCTGCCCTTCACTACCTGAAGAAGTCTCAGAGCGGCTTACAATCCCTTTCCCTTCCCTTCCCCACAACAGACACCCTGTGAGGTAGGTGGGGCTAAGTGAGCTCTCTGGAGAACTGCCCTTGAGAGAACAACTCTGAAAGAACTTATGACTGACCCAGGGTCACACCAGCAGCTGCATGTGGAGGAGTGGGGAATCAAACCTGGTTCTCCCAGATTAGAGTCCACGCTCCTAACTGCTACACCAGACTGGCTCTCAGCGACACCATAAGTTATTATAAAAATTAGGGTTGCCAAATGGCACTCACCTCCTTGGTGGGGGACTCCTGGACAGCTCCCAGTGCACATACACGCAAAGCGTGCGCGTCCCGCATCTACGTTACCCGGATGTGACGTCATGACGCCGGGCACGCTGGGGGCAGGGCCACAGCCATTTGAGGGGAAAACATAGAGTTTTCCCCTCAAATGGCTGTGGCCCCGTCCCCAGCGTGCGACGTCACATCCGGGTGACGTGCACGCGGGGGTGGGGTTTCCCCCGGGGCCCGATTCCGCGGGGGCGGAAATCGGGCCTCCAAAGCGGGGGGATTTGGCAGCCCTAATAAAAATACAAATATTTATTATGGTGTACACATTAGTAAAAGATAAAATAGGTTAAAAGAAATGAACCATATATCAGACTCTTAAAACTTTTTACACACAGAGCTGGAAGTTTTACAGATACAAAAGATGGGTATATTTTAGGACAAGTAGACCATACACGTTTTGGCCCCTTAGGGCCTTCCTCAGTGGTCAATATTACTGTTGTAAAACAACACACATCCAGAAATAAATATATGAACAAAGATTTTCTTTAGAGCCAGGTGATGCTTTCTCATGTGATGTGCAATTGCTAAACGTTTACATAGTAGGCCATGCATAATCTCTCATGATGACTGCACATGCTCTCCAAATTGTTCTGGTAACAAATATCCAATGTGTCTGGATGTGTGTCTCTTCTTATTTTGTTAGTTTGACCCTTATATATCACAGCCATATTTTGGGTTGAGTTCTTCTCCCCCCTTTTTCTCTTGGTTTTTCTCAGCTACACCAATCAATTCTCAGTCTACACTTTCCCTCTAGAGAAAAAAAGTAATTATAACCATCTCCTTCACATAAGCCATGACCTGGAACTCCCAGTCTAGCCAGATCTTGTCAGATCTAGGAAGTTAAGCAGGGTCAGCCCTGGCTAGTATTTGGATGGCAGACCTCCAAGGAATACTGGCATTGTGATATGGAGCTAGGCAATGACAAACCACCTGAACGTCTCTTGTCTTGAAAACCCTACAGCGTCAGCTGTGACTTGATGGCACTTTCCACCACCACCACTTCACATACATTTATGCGTCCTCGTCTCCCCCGAATATCACCTGTGTCTTTAACAGCAGGATGAGCAGAAAATCTGTGAGTGAAGCTTCTCCCATTGCTCTGTCCTATGCTGGGAGAAGTTCACCTTGACCATTCTGCTCTGCTGGGGGGGGGGGGGGGGGGGGGGAAGGGGAGAGGACAGGCAAGTATAACTTCACAGGAACATGGAGGAGGAGATGGAATTTATGCCCCGCCCTTCACTCGGAGTTTCAGAGTGGCTTACTAACTCCCTCCCCACAACAGACACCCTGTGAGGTAGGTGGGGCTTTTTTTCCAAGAACAGCTCTTATCAGAACTAGGGCTTGTGCAAGGTCATCCAGCCAGGTGCAAGTAGAGGAGTGGGGACTCAAACCCAGTTCTCCCAGATTAGAGTCCGCGCACTTAACCACTACACCACGCTGGCTCTTTCTGCTTTGCATAATCATAGCTCCATGTAAACAATGGAATAATTTGCTTCATATCTTTTGGTTTCTAATCCCCATGCCATGAATGCTCTTAAACAAGCCAACAATTTCATCTGCTAATTTGGAAGATTTCCACATCCACAAAAATACCCCAGTGCCTACGAGTTTGCACGACTGGGCTCCTCCGCTTCTCAGCAGACATAATGATTCAGATCAATCCTTGTCAATTTGGGTCCTCACAGGAGCATGAAGGGGTTCCTAGCAAATTACAGCTATGAATATCCACAATCTATCTACGGGAGAATTGTAGCGAGACATCTGTGGATATTTATTCTTCGTTACACTCAAAAGAGCATCTTCAAAAGATCAAAGAGGTTTATAAGAGATTATTAAAAACAGCAAATTTCTAAAAAATCCATCTGGGAATAGTAGATCATACTATGAGAAGAGGCAGTGGTGATGTCATATTACCGCATCGCTTATGTTGTCCGAATACAACAAAGAGTGGCTTCAACACGATGAATTGTGTGGGCAGCTTGATATATCTGACAAAGGGAGTTTTGACTCTCTAAAGCTTGTGCCCCGAAAACCTTGTTGGTCTCTAGGTGGTAGTAGACTTGAAACTAGCTGTTGCACTGCAGACCAAGGTTGTTCGCAGGACCAACCCAGGTCACATTAACACATAAAGCTGCCATATACTGAATCAGATCCTTGGTCCATCAAGGTAAGTATTGTCCATTCAAATTGGCAGCCAGGTTCAGCCAGGGTCTCAAGTAGAGGTGTTTTCCATCACCTACGACCAGGTCCATTCAACTGGAGATGCCGGGAATTGAACCTAAGACCTTCTGCATGCCAAGCAGATAGTCTACCACTGATCCACGGCCCCTCCCCAAGGTCCTGTCAAGCCACTGTACTCCAAGAGCTCCCAGTTGAAAAGCAGATTGTCAGGCATGTGGGGAACCAATTCAGGTTGGGAATGTGGAGAGAAAGTGGTACACATGTACTGTCAATATCTACAGTGGGGCAACTGGCTCCCCCGGGCCATTTCAGCTGAGAAAAATGGTGGTCTGTGAGAGCTGATCGCAGAAGACCAGTACAGAAGCCATTACATGGGAGAAGGCTTATGTTCCGATCCAAACCAGGTCTTCCTGTTTCTGAGAACCTAAGTTGCAACAGGAAATTCTTAGCATATAGCTGCACGACAGGACCTGAGGCAGCAGGCATGGTGGTAGTTGAAAGTGCCATCCAATCACAGCTGGCTTATGGCAACTCCATAGGGTTTTCATAGCAAGAGAGGTTGAGGGGTGGTTTGCCATTGCCTGCCTCTGCGCAGCAACTTCCTTGGTGGTCGCCCACCCAAATACTAACAAGGACCAACCTTGCTTAGCTTCTGAGATCTGACAAGATCCAGCTAGCCTGGTCTATCCAGGTCATGGAGTGTAGCCATAAATACTGTAACACAGGAGTTAGCAACCTTTAAAGAGCCAGAATAGGGTTGACAGGTCCTTCCTTGGATCTTCTGCCATGCACTCGGAAGTGACATCATCACATCATCGACACCGGGGAATGACATTCTAGTTTTTGAGCAAAACTAGAATGTGGGTTTTTTGCCTTGACAAAGAGCTTTTATAACAAAGCTAATTTACTTAATCCTGCTTCTGGCCCTCATTCAGCCAGGAGGAGGCAGGAGAAGAGGGAGGGTAAGTTGCTTCCTCCCTGCCTCTCCCCACCCCTGCCTGCCTGGGGCCAGGGAGGGCCTTCGCGGGGCTTCCTTGCACTCCCGCCGGCCTTGCAGGTCCACCGCCGGGCCCCTCCTGGGCGGCGGCGGCCGGGACCGTTGGGAGCAGGGTGTGTGGCCTTATGACACACTTCCGGTGATGTCAGGGGGTGTGGCCTTATGACACACGTCCGGTGATGTCAGGGGGTGCGGCATATGCTAATGAGTTATGCTAATGAGTCCCCCTAGCTCTTTTTCTACGAAACGACCCCTGCTTAATAGAAAGTACGCAACTTAACATTCCTGATAATTGACACGTTGATCCCTAAAGTCTCTGCAGCCCAAACACTGTTTTCAGTCCTTTATTAGGATACAACACACATGAGCTTTCACAGTAAGTCAAAAATAGACACATGAGCGCTCTGTGCAATTGCATTAGTGCACTGGCATAAATGTGTGCATGGTTTGCACTTGAATGATTGGCAACTGTTCTCCTCTATTATTTCCATTTCTGTAAAGGATTAGTAATTTACTAAATTCTGTACTAAGTTTATTAAACTACTAAGTTCTGTAAAGAATTACTAACTGCTGCTAAAATCTTTGCCTGCCATTCTCTTTGCATACCGCTTATTCTAGCATCTCGCCTACCCTTCAATGTAAAGATTTAATTTAACTTTTTTTAAAAGCCATCTATAGTTCTGAGCCAAATTTGGATCAAAAGCCATAGGTCGCAGACCCCTGGCTTAACATATAGCGAGGCTCAAAGTCCCACAGCTGGTATGTATTTTGGTCCTCCACAGTCATATTTAGGTCAATCAGTGGAGCCTGCTGGGAGTTTCTTGCAGCAAGGAACATCAGAAAATACCAGTATTTGTGCCAGAATCCAACTAAATTCTTTGGAGACTACTCTCAAGGAAATGTGCATAAGATTGCAGTCTGTCCAGTATTTTAAGGATCACATGTCTTTTTGCATAGGATCAGTTTCTGGAATTGTTTCAGTTGGACAACAAAAGAGCTGCATAAGTTCCAGTGCCATCCTAGCAGAGTTACACCCATTGATGTTGAGACAGGGCTACCTCTTTGCCCCAGTGGGAGCAAAAATGGTGTGTGTGTGTGTCACAGAAGCCAGGCTTCTACTTGTACCTGCCAATGACATCATGATGACATCATGATGCTCTAGGAATTTCCCTATCTCCATAGTAAAAACCATAGAGAATTCTAGAAATTCCCAGAGCTCTGTGCTCATTTCTGGGTACAATTTAAAGTGACATTACAATAAACCTGTGCTGATGAAAGGGGTTTCTCCCTCTCACCTGCTGCCCCAAATGGCTCCTCAAAGCTTGCTTCTTGGGGATGGAGAACCCTAGGAACAGCATGAGAAGAATCTGAGGTCTGTAGCAGGAAAGAACTGGTGAAAATCATTCCTCCACCCTCTTTTAACAGAAATTGAGGGGGGGGGGGGACCAACCGTTTACATAGTTTCAAGTGGGTAGCCATGTTGGTCTCCAGTACAAGAGCAAGATTCAAGTCCAGTGTACATCTGCATCCTGACTCCCTTCACTGCAACACCCCTCCCATTTTTCGATTGGGATATAAGGACTCAGGGATCTCCATTCCTACTTGCATCTGATGAAGGGAGCTCTGACTCTGAAAGCTTATACCTTGGTGATCTTGTTGCTCTTTAAGGTGCTGCTGGATTCGAATCCAACCCTTTATGTTATAATATGTGTATATATGTATAATGCTCTATATGTATAATATGTGCAATGCTGATCTAGTAATCCACTGACTAACATTGAACATACATGCTTTTAATGGGGAAAATTGAGCCTGAGCTAACAGAAAATAGTGTGAAAATTTCACACATTCGGTTTGCAGAAGGGAGAAGCAAAACTGAAATGGGAGATTTTTCAGGTCAAAACTGTACAGACAAGAAATTTTGAAGCATCCATGGATTCTCTCATTCACTCAAATATATGAATAAGAACATAAAATAAGAGATTTTAATAGGATGAAGGAGTCATGACAAAGATGTCAATGCATAATAAATCAAAGCCTTTACTTAACAAAGACACATCCATCGAGGAATCAAGACAGACAGGCAGATGTCATTGTTCAGTTTTGAAATTTCCCCCAGGCATTTTTTTGTGTATTTTAATTTTCATTGGGACATTTATTAAAACAGGTGACTCTTCTTCTGAGCCTCCCTGCTCCTGTCACAATTAATGATAAGGTTATTTGGTGGCCTTAGAATCTCAAGGACTGCCCATTTTGAAGGGGAGGGGACATGCAAATTATCCTCTGCATTCCACGAATGCACAAAAAGTGGGGTTGCCAACTTTGGCTTGGGAAATTTCTGGAGATTTGGGAGCAGTACAAGGAGAGGAACTTTCATTCACCAAGACTCTACAATATACTACATTATCTGCACTCTGAAGCTGACATTTTCTCCAGGGGAATAGGTGTATGTTGTCTGGAGATCAGTGGTAATTCTCGGAGAACTCCAAATCTGGCCTGGAGGTTGGCAAACCTAACAGGGGCAGGGGAATAAACGTGTCAGCCTTGCCCCCTGCCTCTGTGTGCAACGGGCCATCTGTATGATGTGAATGGGAGGAGGAAGTGTCTATGTATAGACTTGTCCCTGTGATTGGAGAATCTGCTTTCCAAATGTTTCCAATCATGGGGAGGCACATAGGTGGTGGTCATGTGGAGATAAGGGGTGGGGCCAGAATGCTCAGGCCTACTCTCCCTCTTCTTGCATTCATTCAACACACGGAGGAGTCATGTTTACAGGGCTATTGGGTCATAGGAAGTGAGGCTTCTCAAAACGTTGGTGCAATGGTTAATAACAATAGAACAAAGTTTTAGTCCAGTGGAACCTTTGAGACCAACAAAGTTTAATTCTGGGTATAAGCTTTCATGTACATGTATCCGATGTATCTGACAAAGGTGCCACTGGACTCAAACTTTATTCTACTGCTTCAGACTAACACGGCTACCCACACAAATTCTACTTTTGTAATCCACTTTCTGCATTGTTTATGGTATGTCATTTTTTTCTGTTTGCATTGTTTTCTAATTCTGAAATCCTAGTCCTGTTGCGTTGTTTATCGGATATTTTGTGCTATCTGATCAATTTCTTTAAAAAAAAAATATTTTGAAAACCACCTTGAGGGAATGTGTAATGGTATGCTATAGCCCGATCTCGTCCCATCTCAGAAGTGAAGCAGGGCCAGTACTTGGAAGGGAGACCACCAAGGAAGCCTGTCAGAGGAAGGCCATGGCAAACCACCTCTGCTTCTCACTTGCCCTGAAGGCCCGTTGCTGGGGTCACCACAAGTCACATACGTTAATCCACTTTGAGTCTCAGTGAGAAAGGTGGGCTGCAAATGAGGCAAATAAAAATAAAAGAAGTAACCCTTTGCTTCCTTCACTCATACAAAAATATTTCTGAAAACCAACAAAGTTTTATTCTGGGTATAAGCTTCTGTGGGCACGCACACATCTTCTGAAGATGTGTGAGTGAATGTAAAGGCTTCTGTCTGGAATAAAACTTTGCTCGTATTAAAGGTGCCAATGGACGGCAATTTTTTTTTCCTGCTGCTTCAGATCAACATGGCTACCCCACCTGAATCTAATTTCTGAAAACCACATTTTGGTTGAATTCAGTGCAAGGAAATAGACAGTGGTGTGAATATTTAAAAACCCCATTAGTTATTCGTTATATGGGAGAACTGAAATGGATATGGTGGAAAGTGACATCAACTCACAGCCAACTTACAGTGACCCCACAGGGTCCTCAAGACAAGAGACATTCAGAAGTGCTTTGCCATGGACTGCCTCTGTGTTGGATGGAGACCACTAAGGAAGTCCTGTGTAGGACTTCCTTAGTGGTCTCCATCCAACTACTGACCATGGCTGACCCCTGTTTAGCTTCTGAGATCTGAGAAGATCAGGCTAGCCTGGGACATCCAGGTCACAGCAAAATGGATACAGGGATATTCATATCAATTTTGCAAAATTAGTCTCATCCCAGGTCTATATTTAGATAAGAAACTGATTTTCTTTTGCCGTCACAGAACTCAGGCAAACCAGGTATTCTCTGTTGTTCAACACGTCATTTTCACTTTGCTACTCCTTCCTTGCATGTTTGCTTTCAATTTGCAGTTGCGCTGTACGCACTTGAGGTGATGGCTCTTCAGGGTCGTTCAATTAACCTTCATTACCATGGAAAGAGACAGTCTGATCTCTTAATCAGTTTTGAAATTCTCAAGATAGCATGTACAGACAACAACTTTGAAAAAAATAATTCCGTCGTGTTAAAAGTCTGGTGTCACAAAAAATAATAACATTAAATTGCCCTTTTGATCTAAATGTTTAGAAATGTTAGCTATGACACTATTCCCCCCTCTTTCCCCCCCTCAAGTACTGAATATGAGCAGTTGGCACTTGTGTATTTTTGATTCAAGGCCAGAAAAAGAAGATATCACATTGATTTTGCTAAGCCAAAAAATAGGGGAAAATCTACCAATTTTGGGGGTAATATTATAGGGTTTTTTATTTATTTTATAATTTAAATGTATAGCCCGCCCTCCCCGCATCACGGGCTCAGGGCGACTCACAGATAGGCATAAACCAACACATAAAAACAAGTTAAAACCATGTAAAACCATGACTACAATGTTACAACATATTAGGTGCTCTAGATGTTCCAGAATAATCTTCCATAAAGATGGCGTCTCAAGGATGATACACCCAATCAGTGCTGTCAGTTCCACATGACACTGTCATTCTCTCTTCCCAGGGCCAGTTAACAGTGATGGTAAATTAGTGATGGTACGATAGTGGCAGCTCCTACTCAAAGCCTGGCGGAAGAGCTCCGTCTTGCAGGCCCTGCAGAACCGCACAAGGTCCCACGGGGCCCGGATCTCCTCCGGGAGCTCATTCCACCTGGAAGGAGCCGCCACCGAAAAAGCTCTGGCCCTGGTAGCCGCCAGCCTGGCCTCCTTGGGGCCTGGAATCATCAGGAGATGTTGCGTCCCTGACCGTAGTGCTCGCAGGGGAACATATGGGGAAAGGTGGTCCCTTAGGTATGTTGGACCCCGGCCATATAGGGCTTTAAAGGTAAGAACCAGCACTTTGAAGCGAATCTGGTACGCTATTGGCAGCCAGTGCAGTGCAAGTACAAATACCCCCATCAATCATTCCTTCCTGAAAAGCTTCACTGGTAGAGGGGAGGTACTGCCAGCAATGAGATAATGGGATGAGAAAGTCAGATATATGTTCATAAGAGGGACATTGTCCAACTGTAAGAGCTTCACCAAACAGAATTGTCCTGATTGAGGCTTCTGTACTCAGCATTTCTACTTCCCACTTGTTAGTATGCTGACCCCCTGTCCAGCAGGAGGGGTCATTTCAACCACCAGTGGACCCCACAGAGGTACCCCAGGAGTCCATGTACCAGGCAACTTGACATAAGCGAACACAAAGATGGAAGTCAGGACTGGCAGGCCCCATAATATCATGCCTAGGATATGACCCTAGAAAATCACATGAGATCTTGCCCTGACAGCTGCAACTACCCCCCTCCCCCAACATCTGCGTGCTCCGGACAATGGACCTGCCTTGCCCCAGAGTAACTTCTTTCAATCCCAAATGCTAATCCCATCAATCTGTTCTCATCTTCCCTCACACATTTCCTTGATAATGACAACTCCTGACTTTTACCTCTTTCTCATGCTCCATGTCCAGGTGGTTTATCAAGCAGTATTGTTTTCATTTTGATTAGTTTAAATTAGCAATCCATTAGGCTTCCAACCCCCCAGAAAACTAAACAGGAACCAAACTCAAAATCTACTTTACATGTAGAAGGAACCTCTGGGCTCTTTTTTCTAGTCTTGGGAACTCATTACCACATTTCCAGAGCTACATTGTCTTACCCCTGAGTAATCCCATCATAGCCCTGATTAATCTCATCAATGCTTTGTTTTGAGGGATCCCTTGCATTAGCAAGCACCCTGGACACGTTTTTGGGTATAAAAATAGCACTCAGAGCTCAGTCTCCGTGTATCTGCCCCAGGTGCCAGCTGGCAGGTCACCCCCAAATTTGTTTGGACCATTTTCTATCTTTCCCATCTCTGCTTCATGGACTCCTGATCTCCTGGATAGGTAAAGTATATTTCCCCAACCCCCGCTATCGTCCTGCTCCTCTCTTTATTTCCATAGATCTTGTATGTGTGTATATTCCATGTGTGCTTCCTGTGTGCTACATTCCCTAAATATCCTGTATTAAAACATTCTCTATTTTACCCTTGGACTGGTTATTAAGAGCTCTCATAAAGGGAAAAAATCCCTGTAAACATTGGTAGCAAGATCTCCGCTATTACCCCACCTCTCGCTGAGGTCTACCATTTGACTAATTTCCCCCAGAAACTAAAGTCCGCTATTCAGCTTCTTAATTTAGCTTTGGTAGGGGTAACACGTGAATCATTGCAATGTACAGGGAAGGCTTTCTGCAAGGCAGGAGCAGTGCCACCAGTTCCTGCCACTGTCAAGTATGCTGCGTGTTTATTGCCAGCTCTGCCTTCCTTTCCGTCTTTTGGGATTGCCAAATGCTCTACAAGTGGGACTATTAAGTACGATAGAATGGAAATGCTTTATCCTGTCTGTCTATAGAATGTGGCAAGTACTATCCTTTGGGTACAGTGGCCAGGCTTGGCCTGGCAACCAGCAGGAGACCAGGAGCAGTGGCACCATGGAGAGGCAGCCATCAGCAATGGTGTGACATCACTTCCAGGAAAACCTGGAAGTGACATCACACCTCTCTAAGAATCAACAAGAACTCTATGGTAAAACAACAGGAGTTTATGACGATTCCTAGAGAAGTGTGATGTCAATTTCGTGTTTTCCAAGAAGTGATGTCACATAGTTGCTGATGTCAATTAAAAAAAATTCTCCTGCTGGTCACCAGTGTGTCGGTGGGAGAGGACTGCTTGGAGGTGAGAGATCTCCCACCCTCAATGGGCACAGGGCAATCCTACTCTTGGGTGAAGGGGTGAGCCAAGACATGCTGAATCCATAAATTATCCAAGTTTAAGAGGCTCCATAGGATTAACAAAAATGGGAATTCAGCAAAACAACATTGTGTATGGGGGTTTTATTTAGAGGCCCCTCATAATCTAAGTCTCTACACTATCACTCACTTTGTTCATGTATAAACTCATTTTAGGGTATAGCTCCTGAAATTTCATGTCAATGGGATGATAAACAACAACAAAAATAGGTGGAAAAGTGTTTCCCACTGAAACAAATCAAAATGCAAACAGAAGCTAAGCACAAAACTGAACTTGGATACTATCAAACAAGGTAAGGAATAGAGTGAAACCTGCATACAACTTCTTATGCTCCTATTCCAGATTAAATTTCAGAGATTCTCTTAATATTGATTTTTTTTGTGTCCCCCCCCCCCCCCTTTTGTAACTTCTGGCCTGATGAGAAAGAATCCCACACTTCTATAATTTCACAAAATGTAAACCAGAACTGTTCGGGAGAGCATTTTCATAGAAGGAAGAGGGGTGTAATAAAACTGAATTCTGCAATAGGCAATTTCTCTATAGGCAACAACATTTTACTTTTAAGTGCCTGTGAAATTGTTAGACGGCCTTCTTTCTGGTTGGATTACAGCAAAGTCTTCCTTACAAAGAACAGGAAAGAATGTCCTGTAGGGGGCAGCACACTCTAGCTAGACAGAACTGTAGCAGGGAGTACCTTCTTTCTAAAGAGGCTTTTCTTTGTCTGTTTGCAGAATGCTATTCCGAAGCTTTTCTTCTATAACAGACTTTCACACACTGTCTCTTTATCAGCTAGGAAGGCAGCTAGGTTTATCTCTTTCTCTTTCTTGCCCAGTAGAAAAGAGTAAGTGTCCAGTAGCACTGGACTCTTACTCTTTTCTACTGCTACAGAACAAAGTTGGAGTACAGTGGTACAGACAGACTAACACTGCTACCCATCTTGATCTTTCCTATCCAGTTCATTAGTTTCACAAATAAAGCTTTTGTTACTTTTAATCAGTTCAAGCCCTGACAGCTGCAAAAGAACTCTGCCACCATTTCCCCCTCCCCCCTTGTATATGGCACGGCTTACTGGCCATATTCGACAGTTTGTATTAATGCTATATTAGACAGCCCTGTAATGCTGGAATCCATTTTATGGGATCTTGGTACTCTTAATTCTGAAATCCAGCACAGGCAATGCATTATACTGTTTCTATTTCATATTCTGTAATATGTGTAGTCAGGGGTCATTTTGTAGAAAAAGAGCTAGGGGGACTCATTAGCATAACTCATTAGCATATGCCACACCCCCTGACATCACCGGAAGTGTGTCATAAGGCCACACCCCCTGACATCACCGGAAGTGTGTCATAAGGCCACACCCACCACTCAGTTAGTCTTAGTCTTAAAGGTTAGTCTTAAAGGTGCTATTTGTTAGTCTTAAAGGTTCAATTTGAACTCTTGGACTATTTTGCAGCAACAGAGTAACACAGCTAATTCCTCTGAATCTAAACCCACCACTCAGGCTCCACCCCCAAAATCTCCAAGGTATTGCCAACTCAGAGCTGGCGAGCCTATCTGATGGCACATGTGGGGGAAAACAAGCAAACCACCCATGTCAGGTAAAAAGGATAGAAGTTCAACACAATTTTATCTATTTTCAGTAACTGGTTTGTTGAGAGAAAAGCAACAACAAGCACATCAGTGAAGACCTAGTACCAGAGTGCCAAAAAGGAAAGCTGTTTGGTAATAGATGAAGTACAAAATATGTAGCTATTCACATTCCAGTTACCAGGAGTGTTCCCTCTAAGCTGAGTTAGTGTGAGCTAGCTCACAGCTTTTAAGCCTCTGGCTCACATATTTTTCTCTTCACTCAGGAAGGAGGGCTCCAGAGGCAAACTAACTGATGCAGTAGCCAAATCACTCGCTCACAGCTTTAATGCCAGTGGCTCACAAAGTAGAAATTTTGCTCACAAGACTCCACAGCTTAGAG
>NW_015165852.1:623686-688362 GCF_001447785.1 Gekko japonicus | reverse complement strand
TCTCTCGCGAAGCTCCCGTTGAGCTTGGCGGTGGAGCTGCGAGGCCGGCGGGAGCGCGGAGAAGCCCTGCCAAGCCCCCCTGCCCCCAATGGTCCCAGCCGCCGCCGGCCTTGCTGTTCCACTGCCAAGCCCCATCGGGGCCCGGCGGTGGACCTGCAAGGCCGGCGGGAGTGCAAGGAAGCCCCGCGAAGGCTCCCCGGCCCCCAACAGTCCCGGCCGCTGCCGGCCTTGCAGCTCCACTGCTGAGCCCCATCAGTGGCCCAGCGGTGGACCTGCAAGGCTGGCGGGAGTGTGAGGAAGCCCCGCCAAGGCCCTCCCTAGCCCCAGGCAGGCAGGGGTGGGGAGAGGCAGGGAGGAAGCAACTTACCCTCCCTCTTCTCCTGCCTCCTCCTGGCTGGAAGCGGGGCGGACGAAAGCAGGGGGTGGGGCTTCATCGTGTGCCCCCCACAACCCACCCGGGGGAATGGGGATCCCCGTGATCCCCCCGAATCGACCTCTGTGTGTAGTTCAGTTTTATTGCATTGTGGAGGATATGCGCTATATGTTCTTCATTGCACTTTTAATATCTATAATCTGTCTTGTAGGGTTGACAACGTCCAGGTGACACCTGAAGATCTCCCGTGATTACAATTGGTCTCCCAACAAATATGATCAATTCCCCCTGGAGAAAATGGCTGCTTTGGAGAGTGGCATTATAATCCACGGCGGTCCCTCCCCTTCCCAGACACCCCCCCTCTTAAATCTCCAGGGATTTCCCCACCCAGAGCTGGTTAACCACAGCCTTGAGCTTCAAGGCCAGATGACACATTAAGTCAATAAATAAGCAAACTCGAAACCAAATGGAATGCTATGCAGAATAAAGTTACATTCCAGAACAATAAAATAGTGGATGGAGAAAATCTATTCATTTCTACCTAGGAGGGACAGGTCAAGAGATTATCTCTGCTGCACACATCCCATCTATATGATGTTCTGTTTTTGTCCAGGCAACTGATTTTTAATTCAGCCACATGCATTTGCACTTAACACATTGTTGAGGTACGTTTCAAAGTGTCACAATCATTACTAATCGTATTGCTCTACTAATTTTTTTTTAAGCTGTTTTCTTAACTGGATTTTAATAAATTACCCTTGGAAGTTTCTCTCTCTCTTTTTTTTAGGACTAATAATAAATAATATTAAATCATCATTAAAGATTCATGACACAAAAAGAAGAAACATTTGGTGGAGATAAAAAAGCTATCAAACGATAGGGGATATTTGTCATCTTGGAAGATTTTTACGTTGGAAAATATGAAGGTGTATTAAATGCAAAATGGAAAACTTCTATAAACATGTTTGATTTATGATAAAATTAGTTTGATAAATAGAACATCACAGATAGAAGGGACGTAACTAGTGTTACAGAGAATGCAGTCAATTTGAGAAATATCGCAGGAATCGAGGGAGAATTATATTGGTTTCTCAACCCCCCCCCCCCATTGACTTTCAAAGATACAAACATAAGTAATACAGATCAGGTTGGGTTGTAATGCAATTTCATTTCGTCTCCACTTTCCCACAGTTACGTTACTATGGCTTCAAGAAGAAAAGAATCCTAGGAAACACACTTAAAGGGCTCATTTTAAGATTAATCTCAGAGATTTACAGGAAGGTGCTTTTTGCTGAATGCTGTTTATTGAAATTTAGCGGCAGATGCAAAACAATTTGAATGTAATAAATAGGTTTGGGAAATGTCAGTGCCGCAGATCTGTGTTTTCTCTCCAAAGGGCCCTGCAAGAGAGAACCGAACGTACCTTCATGTTTGAAGGCCTCGGGGGCGTGGTGGAGGTTTGTCGGCACATGATAATGCTGGGCTGCCCCTCGCCAGCTTGGAGCAGAGATACTTCCCAAGGCAGGGCTGCTGCTGGACCGCTGTCGGCTCTTTGAATTAAAGGCCGTAGAGGAATAAGAGGAACTGGCAGATTTCAGTCTTAAGATGGCAGCGTATGAAGGAAGGATTCCTGGGACAGCTTTGGAATATTCTAGAAAAAGAAGAAAAACATGGATTCCAAGCTGGAGACGAGACCCTTTGGGTGCAATCCTACAAACACTTAGGGTGCAATCCAATGCTCCCTCTAAGTTGCGGAGTCTTGTGAGCAAAAATTCTACTTTGTGAGCATTAAAGTTGTGAGCGAGCGATTTGGCTACTGCCTAAATGAATTTGCTCTGGAGCCATCCTCCCTGAGCTAAGACAAAAATGTGTGAGCTGGAGGCTAAAGAACTGTGAGCTAGCTCACACTAACTCAGCTTAGAGGGAACACTGGCGCAGTCCTACAAGCACTTTCCTTTAGGGTTGCCAATTCCGGGTTTGGAAATATCTGGCAATTTGAGGGCAGAGCCTGGGAGTGCGGGGTTTAGGGAGGGGAGGACCTCTATTAGGGTATAATGCCACACAGTCTGCCTTCCAAAGCAGCCATTTTCTCCTGGAGAAGTGGAATAAATGTTTTAAATAAATAATAAACCAGTGATTTGTTTATTTATTTTGTATATGTGCCGCCTTTCCCCAGTGACAGCCCAAAAGAGGCTTACCTTGTTCTCCTTTCAATTTTTTTTATCTTCATAACAACCCTGTGAAATAGCTTAGGCTGAGGAAGTGTGACTGGCCCAAGGTCACCCAGCAAACTTCTTTTGTGGAGTCAGGGTTTGAACCTAGGTGCCCCAGATCTTAGTCAGACCCTCTAACTACCATACCACACTGGCTGATTTTCAGTGATTTCTGGAGTCTGGAGATCAATTGTAATTCCGGGAGAACGCCAGCTCCCACCTGGAGCTTGGCGACTAGGGTTGCCAAATCTTTTTTACCTGGCGGTGGGGGGCTCCTGCCCGGCATCTTGAGTACGCCGGGCACGCTGGTGGCGGGGCCACAGTCATTTGAGGGGAAAACTCTATGTTTTCCCCTCAAATGGCTGTGGCCCCGCCCCCAGCGTGCCCAGCGTCATGATGTCACATCCGGGCAGTGCGCGGGGGTGGGGTTTTCCCCCGGGGGGACTTGGCAACCCTATTGGCGACCTTACTTTTCCTTGGAGTAAGCCCCATTGAACAAAAATGGGATTTACACCCAAGTTGACCTGTTTAGGATTGCCCACTTATGGAGCAATCCTTTACATTAGTTGTAGATTCTCCGGGCTGTATGGCCGTGGTCTTGGCATTGTAGAACCTGACGTTTCACCAGCAGCTGTGACTGGCATCCTCAGAGGTATAACACAGAAGGATGGAGTACTCTCTGTGTCAATGTGTCAAAACTAACATCACATTGACACAGAGAGTACTCCATCTTTCTTTGTTATGCCTCTGAGGATGCCAGTTACAGATGCTGACGAAATGTCAGGTATTACAATGCCAGGACCACGGCCATACAGCCCGGAAAATCTACAACAACGAATGAACTCCGGCCATGAAAGCCTTCGACAACACATCGATCCTACACAGTTACTCCAGTCTAAGCATATGAATTTAGGCTGGGCTAATGCTGCGCAGGATTGCAGTTTACCTTTGAAATGACCATTCTCTTACAGCAGGTATGGCCCCTTTTCCACCTCTAGTGTACTTACTGATTCATCTATATTTTTTATCTCAGCCTGAAGGCGCATCATGTAATAAAGCACAACAAAACTTCAGATTGCAATACTTCAGAATGCACCTTTGCAATAAAACATCAGAGCTGCAACTCCATCCCACCCCCAACAGCCACCCCGAGTTGACCTCATTACAAGCACAACTAGCATCTGCTAAAACAACCCACAGCAACATTTAAATGTCGGCAGAGAACAGCAAAACTTTGCCAGACTAGAGCCCCAAGCATTAGCAGCCAAACAAGCAGACAGCCCAGTTATTTATTCTATTAATTTTACAAAATTTATATCCCCCCTTTTGGACTTCACAAGGACCACCAAGGTAGCTAGCAAATTAAAACAAATATAATATAATCATATTTCAATACCATTAAAACCATCTCCTCTGCCCAGCCCCCCCCCCAAGATAATTAAAACCAGAGCTAAAATACAAAGACATAAGAACACAAATCCCCCAAATACTGGTGAGTTGGCTCATCATCTTAGAGTGATCTAGATGTTTAGAAAGAAAATACAGTTCATGTGGGACTACCCTACTATAAGAGAAATGTAGAGAGGGTCATATGTTTTTAGGGCAGCCAAGTTCCCCCCGGGGGGTGGGGAAACCCCCGCCCCAGAGGCCCGTTCCCCGCCGCCGGCGAATCAGGCCCCGGGGGGAACCCCGCCCAGACGTGCGCGTCACCAGGAAGTGACGTTAGGACGCCGAGCACGCTGGGGGCAGGGCCACAACCATTGGAGGAAAAACTCTATGGTTTTCCCTCCGATGGTCGTGGCCGGCATGGTGCGTGCCCGGCATCCTAACGTCACTTCCGGGTGACGTGTGCACGCTCCAATCGCCGCCCGGGAGTCCCCCGCTGTGGCGACTGCAACGACTTGGCAACCCTATTTTATTGTGCCTCCATATGAAATATCTCATTCAACGTACCAAGCTAGGCTGTCAGGACGGTAGCTAAACCAAAAGTCTTAAGACTGAAATCTGAGGAAGACATTCAAATGTCTGAGGTAAATGCTTTGTAGTCTGAGGTAAGGACTGGATATGAAAGACTTGATGGATCTGGCTTAGGATTCCTGGCCCAGCCTGGGAACCCTGACATCACTCTTCCACCATATTATTGCTCCAACACAGAGGTCCCTGAGGTGGTGACTGCGGGCACCATGGCAACCCCTGGCACCTTTCGTGATAACCACCAAGTATCTTTAGAAAGTGGGCGGGGACAGGTGGGGCTTTTGCCCAGCAGGGCTTCTGATTTGCCATTGGACTTCTCATTGGCTGTGCAGATTTTTAAAAGTTCCTGCTGCAGCAACAGCAGCTGCCAACACATCACAAGGATGTGTCACCTCACTCTCTGCCATTTTGTGGTTGGCTCCCCCTCATGTGGCAGTCATTTTTGGTCATGCCCACCACCTTGTGTCAGAATTTCAAAGTGCCCCGAGGCTCAAAAAGGTTGGGGACCCTGGCTCTAACACCTTCAGATGATGATCAACATAGAATCACAGAATCACAGAGTTGGAAGGGGCCATACAGGCCATCTAGTTCAACCTCCTGCTCAATGCAGGATCAGCCTTGAGCATCCCTGACAAGTATTCCAGCCACTGCTCAAAGACTGCCAGGGAGGGGGAGCTCACCACCTCCCTAGGTAGCTGATTCCACTGTGGCACAACTCTTACTGTCAAAACGTTTTCCCTAATATCCAGCCGGTACCTTCCCATCCTTAATTTAAACCCATTATTGCGAGTCCTATCCCCCGCTGCCAACTGGAACAACTCCCTGCCCTCCTCTGAGTGACAGCCCTTCAGATACTTCAACAGAGCTACCATGTCTCCCCTCAACCTCCTCTCCTCCAGACTGAACATTTCCAAGTGCCTCAGCCTTTCCTCATAGGGCTTGGCCTCCAGGCCCCTGATCATCCTTGTCGCTCTCCTTTGCACCTGCTCCATTCTGTCCACATCCTTTTTGAAGTGAGGCCTCCAGAACTGCACACAATTCATACACTAGATTTATTAATCATACACTAGATTTATTGTTTTGTAAGACCTGAATAACAGGTGGTCTGAAATTCTGGGCACCCTTACAAAGGGTCACATTTCCATGATTCAGAGGCATAATGCAGTTGGGCAGGCATCTGTCCTCAGAGATCCACAGAACCAAACAGCAGGATCTCCAGGACTGTTCCAAGCAGAGCTACACCCATTGACCTCAGTGTGCTTAGAAGGGTGTGACTCTGTTTTAACTTTGCTTAGGATGTTGGTGTTAGACAACAATGGTCACTAATCAATAATAATATCTTTCGATTTATTAATCGCTCAATCCTGCAGAGCTGCTGGCTCTAAGCGATTTACAGTTACACATATTAACATGGGACTAACAATGATTCGTAGGGGGTAAGGGAGGACAACATATAAATCTTTTTAAGTCGCACACGTTTGCAGCCGACAGGGTTTTTGTTCAGCTGTTGACTTAGACGTGTTCCAGACGGCATTCACTCGGCTTGGCTTGATGACGTCAGTTTTCCAGGACTGCTTCGAGTCGCAGCGTCGCACTGCCACCGCCTGGCCGGATTGGCCCATAACAGGCTTCTTAATGCCGAAGAGATCTTTCCAGGGTTACGAGCTTATGAGCTGGCAGAGAAGTGTGCCAGATGGACAGTGGGCCTTGAGCCAATGGATAGGACAAGAGTAGGGTTGCCAGCCTCCAGGTGGGGCCTGGAGATCTCCTGCATTTGAAACTGATCTCCAGCTGACAGAGTTCAGCTCCCCTGGAGAAAATGGCTGCTTTGAAGGGTGGACTCTGTGGCGCTGAACCATACTGAGGCCCCTCCCCTCCCCAAACCCCACCCTCTCCTGGATCCACCCCCAAAGTCTCCAGGTATTTTCCAACCCAGAGCTAGCAACCCTAGACAAGAGTGGGATTTACACACTGATTAAAGCAACCTGCTAAATCTTTGGATGAAGATCGCTAGTTGGCCACCAATGAATTATAGATACAGATACAGACCTAGACTTTTTTTTTTTAACCTGCCCCACCACATATTAACATTTAGGCTACCGTCCTAATATATGCTTACTTGAGAGGAAGCCCCATTACTTTCATGTAAACATGTCTAAGATTGGGCTGCTAGACATCAGGCACTTGTGCATTCCATCACTCCTGTCACTCACCAAGGGCTTTTGCTGCTCTATAATTTAGCACATATGGGCAAGCTGTCAAGTATGACAGACAAATATGATCTTCAATCAGGCGCTGATGGCAGTAAACTGCAAACTCTGCTACGAAATGCCAGCATGACTATATGGTGGGAAAATAGATGCGATCACATGAATCTGCCTTACACTGAGCTAGACCGTCGTCCCACCTCACCTAGAGCTCTCTACCTTTACTGGAAGCCAGCACAGTGTAGTGGTTGAGAGCGATGGACTCTAATCTGGAGAATCAGGTTTGATTCTGCACTCCTCCTAGGGTTGCCAGCCCCCAGGTCCGAGTGGTGGTTTCCTGGCCCTCAAGAGCCCCCAGGAGCAACCACCTGCCCGGTCATCCCTCTCCCTCCCCTCCTGCCAGATTTAAAGGGTTTCATCTGGTCAGCAGGGACCACATGGCCCACCAATCAGCTGAAGCCCTTTAAATCTGGCAGGAGGGGAGGGAAAGGGGCAGCCGGGTGGGTGGTCATGCTTGGGGTGGGGCTTGAGGGCATCCCTGCCAACTCTCAGAATGCTCCCCAAATTCCTCCACTGGAGCGAGGAGGGGACCTGGCAACCCTAATTCCGCCACATGAAGCCAGCTGGGTGACCTTGGGTCAGTCACAGCTCTTTCAGAGCTCCCTCAGCCCCCCAAAATAAGACTAGCTCACCACCTAGTGGTGCATAATGCTAAAGAGCTAGAACTTCAGGCTGCCAGACAATCTTAGGATCTCCTGGCTATACTACCCACAATGTCATACAATTATTATTACTACTGCTACTGGAAGCAGCACCCCAAGGCCCCAGGTTTGGATTGCCAGGTCTCCCTGCACCAGCGGCGAGGGATGGGGGGTAGGGTTGCCAAATCCAGGCTGGAAAACACCTGGTGATTTGGGGATCGAGCCTGGGGAGGACAGGGACCTCAGTAGGGTACAGTGCCATACAGTCCACCCTCCAAAGCATCCACTTTCTCCAGGGTAACAAATCTCTGTAGTCTTGAGATGAGCAGTAATTCTGGGGGATCCCCAGGTCCCACCTGGAGGCTGGCATCCCTACCCCAGGTAGAGGTCTTCATCAGCCTGGATGAAGACACACTCATTAGTCACACATAGTCACAGTGGTAAATTTCTGAAACGGGGATGGAATGTGGTTGAAATCATCTTCCCTAGCTTGAAATCACTTCAACTACTTCCCCCAAATTTCAGCTCCTTTTGGATCCTATATGGATCGGTGCCAGCACTCTGCCAGTTCCCCACCACTCCCTTTCCATTCATTCCATGCTGTGAGGGGGGAGGAGGAGGAGGAGGAGAATCGACTTTTATATCCCACTTTTCGCTACCTTAAGGAGTAGGGTGGCCAAGTCTTCCCTGCTGCTGGAGTGGGGGGCTCCCGGCTTGTTCCTGGAGCGCGCACGCCGCAACCCCGTCACCTGGAAGTGACGCGACCACGCCAGGCACGCTGGGGGCGGGGCCACGACCATTCAAGGGAAAACCATAGAGTTTTCCCTCGGATGACCGTGGCCCCGCCCCCAGCATGCCCGGCGTGGTTGCGTCCCTTCCAGGTGACGTGCACGTCGCGTACTTTGGGGGTGGGGTTCCCCCCGGGGTCCGATCCACCGGCGGCAGGGAACGGGTCTCTGGGGCGGGGGTTTCCCCGCCCCCCAGGGGGACTTGGCAAGCCTATTAAGGAGTCTCAAAGTGGCTTACAATCTCCTTCCCTTCCTCTCCCCACAAAACAGGCACCTTGTGAGGCAGGTGGGGCCGAGAGAGTTCTGAGAACTGTGACTGGCTCACCCAGCCGGCTTCATGTGGAGGAGGAGTGGGGGGTCAAACCCGGTTCTCCAGATTAGGGTCTGCCGCTCCTAACCCCTGCACCAGACAAGCAGATTGGCTGAAGCTGAGCATGCTTATAGCCTCCATTGCTGATGGAGACTGTTGAATTGCTCAGAGCTTCCATTGCTTTTCAGTTTATATTCCTCCTGATCTATTTCAGTGGAGGCTCTGAATCCGTCCCTACGTACAGTTGGAAACTCCAGAAAAGTCCCCAGCATTAGGCAATTGTTTTAGCTGCTGTTTTCCCTTGGAAAGTTTTGAAACGTGGGAGGAAGTAGGAGGAAGAAGTAGGTTCAGTTTATTATATCACGGTCCATGACCAGATCCAGTTGACAAAAACAAACCTTATTCAGGTATACAAATATACAAGAGGAAGAAGACTTTATATACGGTATGAGAACTACAATTCTAACAAAACAAGACATGGGCACTAAGCAATATTATATAGAAGAGGTTATAGACTAGAACAGCAATTATAACTGTATAAATTGTTTGCAAAAAAGGCCCTAAATTGAAATTGGTATGGAAAAGGCACTTGAAATAAAATTTATCTATAATGTACCTCCATATCTATGTTTTATGTTTGTTTGTATTTTTGTTTGTTATTAAAAATTAATAAAAACAATCAAAAATATACAAGAAGAAGAAATAAACAGTGCCGATGGAAGGGCACCCTTCCAATCTGAGATTTCCAAACTTTGCAGAACTTTCAGAAAAAACTTGAATTTTCTAGAGTTTTCTCAAAACAAATTTGGGAAGACTTTGACTGTTCTTAAAAAAAAAAAATTAATTAACCGTTTTCCAGGTAACACAAGGATGCAATAAATATAAATCACAAAACTGAATAATTAAGACAGAGTTTCTCATAATGAAAGTCATGCATATAAACAGAATAGGCAAGAGTATTAAGGTCTTGAAAAGTAAATTATACAGAATGCAACACTAAGCAAACAGAGTCTACATTTACACTAAGAAAACAAAACTTTTAAACATCGGACATTTTCAATTAACTAGTGACAGTATCTGTCCAAAAAGAATTCACCTGTGAACTTGTGTAACAATATCAGGACTTTCATTATCATAGAAGATGAATGTTGACCATGTTTCACTGAGTTTATCAGATTGTGTGTAACCTTTCACGAATCCGAAATGAAAAGTTAATTTCCCCATCAGTGCTCCATCCCATGTTATCTTGTCCTCCACTTCCTAGCAGTTCCTAATCTTGAAGCAGAGATCATGGAGATGGGTGAATTTTGCCCATCACTAACCAAAGACTGAAGGAGCTGCGGTGGCTCAAGTGGTTAAGACGCTGAACTGCAGGCTGTGGAAGGTCAGTAGTTCAGCAGTTCGAGACCCGGGTGCCACATGATGGAGTGAGCTCCCATCTCTAGTTCCAGCTCCTGCCAACCTAGCAGTTCGAAAGCAAAAAATTGCAAGTAGATAAATAGGTACCACTTCGGTGGGAAGGTAACAGCATTCCGTGCGCCTCGGCATCTAGTCATGCCAGCCACATGACCACGGAAACATCTTCGGACAGCGCTGGCTCTTCAGCTTTGAAACGGAGATGAGCACTGTAACCCTAGAGTCGGATTTGACTGGCTTTCGAGCAAGGGAAACCTTTACCTTTACCTAACCGAAGACTGAACTGGGACCTTCAGTGTACAAAGGGTCCTGCCACCCCTCCCATAAAACATTATTTATTTATAAAGATATATATGGCCACACTCCTCAGGCTAGAAGCAGGCTCTAAAAGCCATTTTAAAAGATCAGCCCCCCCCCCCCTAATTAAAAGCTCAGATAAGCAGCCCATAAAAGCAGCCTGTAAAAGCCATTTTAAAAGATCAAACTCCCTAATTAAAAGCTCAGTTAAAAGAAATGTTTTGATCTAGCATCTAAAAGAGTAAGATGAGGTGCTATCACTGAAAAAGCCCTGCACCTGGCCGTCACCTCCCTTACTTTTGCAGGAGGGGGTACAGAGAGGGATCTTAGCTGGTGGCAGTTCATGATGGAAGGAAAAAGTCCTTCATGGGCCATTGCCCAGAACTGTTATGGGCCTTAAAGGGAAGAAGAATCAGCACTTTGAATTGTGACTGGAAGCAAATGGCAGCCAGTGCTGATCTTTCAGTACAGGTTTGATATAATACCTATATCCCACCCCAGACAGTAGCCTGGATGCCACAATTTTGGAACAGCTGACGTTTCTGGACCATCCCCAGCCAGCTTCTCCAGAAGGTTACCAAGCTTGATAGTATCAAAAGCCACCAAGAGGTCCAGGGACATGAACAGAGACTCACTTCCTTCGTCATTCACTCAGCAAAGTATAGCCCAGAAGCAAGCAGAATTTGAATCCACAGCCCTTTGGCAATCCCAAATCAGCTGCCAAGAATAAACCACCACACCACAAAACCAAGCAGGGGTGAACAGATGGAGCTAGTGGGACCTCAAATGCCGGTACACCCCCCCCCCAACAAACAAACAAACAAACCTCACTACTACTGTCCTGGAATAACATTAACCTTTTTGGTGGCTTCAGATGGGCCATAGCCCATTTAAAATAAAATTCAAGAGTCTGAGATTTAAGCTGAGTTACATTTATTTCTGGAATGCAGAAAATTGTCCTTCAATTTTCAGCTCATGGCCTGATGAGCTAAAACTTATGGGCTGCAGAGACATGAGCAACTCAGGGCATAATCCAGAACATCTGTCAGGTTTGCAGCCAAAGTCTCTCAGCCTGAACTCTTGAGAGGCTTTTGGGATTTAAAGCCAGGCACTGTGTTATATAAATAGAAGTCTCCAGCATAGACCGGCAGGCATTAAGGCGGGTGATGCCTCAATTTTAGGCTCTGTTAGTATCAGCTGATTTCTATCCAGGGCAAAAAAAGAAGTATTTCCTCCTGTAAACAACTCATGCCATGTAAATTTGGATGACAAAGCTCCACCAAACGATCTTCAGGCTCCTTTTCATGATGACCGAGGGGAGGGGGAGGTTTGGGCTTCACAACATGTATTTCCGTATAACAGGTTATGTTGGTTTTGTCCCTCCCTGTCCTGGAAACTTGCATTCGTCTTTGTGAGTGTGAGTGCCCCCCGCCATGAAGTCACAACCCCCCTTTCTGCCATTGTGCCCTCCATATTGGCATGCCTGAAGCCTCAGAACTAGGCTTGCCAAGTCCCCCCGGGGGGCGGGGAAACAGAGGCCCGTTCCCCGCCGCTGGCGGATCGGGCCCCGGGAGGAACCCCACCCCCAAAGCATGGGACGTGCCCAGCGTCAGCATGTCACCCGGAAGTGACGCAGCCACGCCGGGCGCACAGTGGGCGGAGCCGCGGTCATCCGAGGGAAAACTCTATGTTTTTCTCTTGGATGACCGCAGCGCTGCCCCCAGCGCACCCGCGTCACTTCCGGGTGATGTGCTCGCGGTGCGCGTACGCTCCTGGAGGAAGCCGGGAGTCCCCCGCTGCAGATTAATTACTACTTGGCAACCCTACTCAGAACTGGGGAACGTTGGATGCTGGCTGAGTGCTGTAGGTCCCTCCCCTGAAATAGCCCTCTGCCTCCCTCTCCAACATTGTGTGGCTTCCTTCCCCCCTGGCCTGTCTGTGAAGCCCACCTTTTACTTCTTTGGTCTTTCTCCCACCTCCTCTGTCCTTGAGGAGCCCAACATCCACCCCTCCCCATTCACCCAGTAGCCCCCTACACCTCGCCCTGGCCTGGCCTCACCTGTTTCCCTGGTACAGGTGTCTCTCTTCACTCATCTGCTGGGTGGCACCTGTAGCTTCTTTCTTTTTTATTATTTTGTGTGAGTGTGTGTGTCATGGTGTGTGCCATGGTGACTTCTGGTGACCCCTACTGGGGCTAGGACGTTTCAGACAGGTGGCTTGATATAACCTGCCACTGTGAACCCTGGTATTCCTTGGAGGTCTCCCTTTCAAGCACTTGCCAGGGTCAGCCCTGCTTAGCTTTTGAGAGCTAATGGGATCTGGCTGGCCTGGGCCACCCACATCAGGCCCCCTCTACACATAGCAGCCTTTAAATACACAGATGGGTTGTAGGCAGAGAGATTAGTGAACTCCAGCAACTGCATTCTCAAGAGGGTTGCCCTGGGTTGGAGCATTCCTGGAGATTTGGGGGTGGAGCCTGGGGAGGGCGGGGTTTGGGGATGGACGGGACCTCAGCAGGGTATAGAGCCATACAAGCCACCTTCCAAACAGCCATTCCCCCCCCCCCCGGGAAACTGATCTGTACTAGCTGGGAATCAGTTGTGATTCCAGGAGATCTCCAGGCCTCACCTGGATGTTGGCAACCCTACCGCTCAAAGGAAATAATCTGGAATGTTATTTTGTATGGGAATACGCAAATAATCAATGCTTTAGTATAACAAGTATTCAGTCTTGAAATGGCATCCTGTTTTTCTTAAAGGCTTTCTACTTCTCGCTGTGAAGAATTTCTTGTTTTGTTTTATAATGCAATACTGCTGCACCCGTAAAGTAAAGACAGGATAGCAGGACTGCACAATGTAATGCTAAAAATTAAAATGAAGTATGAGCACAGGACTTACAGGACTTCAGGTAGCGACAGTGCCAGGATCCACCTAGCTATGTAATTTGGTTTCCCTTGCAACATTATCTTTCACTGTCTCTTGATATATTCCTTATTGTCCTTTACATTGTCCCAGAAGGTAGTGCTTGCAGATTGATCATAATTTCTATGGGGGACAGGAGACTAAGCAAACACCTTCCCTAAAGAGAGCCTTTTGGTATTCAGTATGCACATTAACACTTTCAGAACAAAACACAGCTCAGTCGTTCTGTTTATCAATGAATAATGATGCCTGGAAGTTATTTTCTGTTCCAGGTTCCATGTGTTTTACATTCCATAAAAGATTTACATTCCATAAAAGCAGAAATTATTTATATATATATATATATATATATAATTTCAATTCTGTAATAGAATTCTTGATCAGTTGTAAGGTAACACTCTCCAGTAACTATTTTCCAGGTGTAATACTTAACATGACTGGCTTTTAAAAGTTTTTTTTAATGAGTTTCCTACACTTGAATAAGATTACAGGTGACTTCATTCACTCGAAATCTTGTACGCTGTTTTGTGCTATTTTGGTTGGTCCTAATGAAAGGTACTACGAGACTTTTGTTTTTGATTTTTGTCTTAGCTCAGGAAGGATGCCTCCGGAGCAGACTAATTTATGCAGTAGCCAAATCACTCGCTCACAACTTTAATGCCAGTGGCTCATGATGTAGAATTTTTGATCACAAGACTCCACAGCTTAGAGGGAGCACTGGTCGCCAGGTCTGAGTTGGGAAATTCTTGGAGATTTGGGGGGGGGGGGGAGCCTGAGGAATGAGGGGTCTAAGGAGGGTAGGAACATCAGTGGGATATAATGCCATTTCACCTTCCTAAGCAGCCATTTGCCCTAGGGGAACTGATCTCTGTTACCTAGAGACCAACGGTAATTCTGGGAGATCTCAAGCCACCACCTGGAAACTGGCAACCCTAGCTGAGAGGGAGTGGCTTATCAAACCCACTAAAGTTGAATGGAAATTTGAGTTCTCCCGGGTCCAAGATGTTATTTCCAAATCTTATCTATTTACAAATGTACTCTAAATAAATTACAAATAACAGCCATTCCTGTGATAGTAGTTGAAACTGCCTGGTCCAAAGGTAGAAGGTTTCATCATAACAGAACAAATCCCACCTATGGTACAGTAGCAATATCCTCTGCCAACATCACATTAGCCAAATTGATTCCTGACCTTTCCAAGGCTAATAGCTGAAGGGGTCCTTTGGCTGATAGGGTTTAATGTTAACAATCCCATTCCGTTATACGGAGGCTGTTTTATGGTGCTCATGAGGCTTCTGTATTCCTAGCAACATGGCCTCTTGTAAAACACACTTAGGAACAGTTAATAAATTATGTAGAGAAGATCTTTCTCCCTTCTTACTTGGAGCCTGGTGTCTCCCTAGAAAGGTCCTACAGATAGCAGAAACCAGACTGACCCCGAAACAAACCCATTTCCGATCCAAACACTTCCCTGTAATGATCTGGGCCTGCTTGAACTGACTTCCCCTGTCTCTGGTCACTTATTTAAACCCTGATCTTTAACCGGCTAAATTAGTCCTTTTGTTTTTGTTGAATTGCTTTGCGACATGGAACCTTCCCTATTGATACTAAAATATGTGATTTACCCTGATGTGGATAGCCCAGGCAAGCCTGATCTCATCAGATCTCGGAAACTAAGCAGGTTCGACTCTGGCAAGTACTTGGATGGGAGACCTCCTTGGAATGCCAGCAGTCGGGAGGATGGGGGCAGGCTTTATTCAGCCACTTCTCTGAATATCCTCCAGTCCCCCAGTAGGGGTCAGTCACCAGAGGTTGCCATGACTTCCAGGTGCACACATACTCACACACGCACATGCACATATAAAAAAATACAAATAAAATATGCGATTTAATAGTACTTATCACCTCCTAGGTGTTTTCCTCTCTCTCTGCAACTCTCAAGGAGCACAATGCAGACTGAAGGAGGAGGCTGAAGACTCACTGGGCAGTTTATTCCACCACAGAGTGAGCCAGCTGAAACACCTCCAGAAGCTCTCTTTGATGTGCAGGAGATGGCTAGTGCAGGAGGAGGAGCCAGCCACAAAATGGCTACTGCCACAGCTTACCTTCAGCCACACAGTGAAGATCCTTGTGCTGGGCTGGAAGCTGCCACCAAAGCAATTTTTTTAGAACTCTGAACAGCCAATCAAATCCCCAGTGGCTAATTAGAAGCCTTGCTGGGCAAGAGCCCCACCCACTTTCTAAAAACACTTGGTGGACACGAGGAAAGGTGCTGGTGGGCACCAGGGCACCCAAGGCCAATGGTGCAAGTAAAGTAAATTTTATGACACAGGTAAAAATTCCCTACATGCAGGGTTGCCAGGTCCTCCTGAGGGGCCACCAGATCACCTTGAGGTACTCCATCTCCTTAGAAGTACATCCTGTTTCTTTTCTGGGTTTGGTGCCATGGTGACTCTGGAAACTGTGATTTGAGAGAAGCCTTTAAGAACCACACTTTTGTGTGTGTGTGTGTGTTTGTGTGTTGTTGGTTTTTGCCCATCAAGTCACAGCTGATTTATGGCAACCCCATGGGGTTTTCAAGGCAAGAGACTTTCAGAGGTGGATTGCCATTGCCTGCCTCTGTGTAATGACCCTGGTATTCCTTGGTGGTCTCGGATCCAAATGCTAACCAGGTCCGACCCTGCCACACTAGTCCCATATAGTAAAGAAATATAGAATAAACTGAGAAGATCGCTTTTACTGGTCTCACTAGTCTATAAAAGAACTGGAAGTGAGCTTTCAAATGACATACTCCTTGTCACTTAAAGTCCATTGATGTATGTGCAGTATTTTTTATAGACGAGACCAATAAAAGGCATCATCTCTCCCTGCATTTCTCCTGAAATAAGGGGCCATCAAACTTTCTATCAATGATGAAGAAATGCTGCGATTTATTTTTTTCTTTCTTTTCTGGAGAGTGAGGTCTTTGTGTGAGATAGACCATCCATTCCTTGATGCTGACGGTAGGCAGAGCTCTGAAAATCTACAGAGGATTTCCTGACAGCTTGACACCAGCATCCAAGGAACTGGCTGCTTCGTTCAAATCAGTATGAGAAATTCAGCCCCCACTTGATGGTTTTCATGGCCTCCTTAGGTTTGCCAGGTGTGACAGATTGCACAGAAAAGCAGGATTTTTAAAATGCTGCTTTGTATCAGAGAGTCAGGGAGTTCTTGAGTTACTCTTCCCTGGAGAGAACAGCTTAGGTGATTGGCTGTTCTTCTGGCTCTTTGATTGGCCAACATCAGCTGAGAGAGAAAATAAAGCAGCTGATCTGGAGGGAAAAGGGATCTTTCACAAATCGGTCTTGTGCTTTTTTGGTCTTTTGAAATCTAACATCTGAATCAGTAGCCAGATGATGGTTTCTGAGGGAAGAGACATTTGAGAGTCAGTGTTTTCTGACAGGCAATAGTCAGAAAAGTACTTCTACAGAAAGAAGAAGAGAAACCCCATTGTTTAGAGATATTAAAATTGCTCTGAGGGAGAACTTTAAATTTTCAGTCAGAAAAGCTGCAGAACAGCCTTATACAGACAAAGAATACTGGAGAAGGATTTAGCAGAAGGTCTGGGAAGTTAGAGAGAATTAACCAGACAAGCCATATAGTAAAAGGGGTTATTGCTTCTTAGGAACAGTTAGAATAACTTCCTGCCAGTGAAAGGGGTTGGGAGGAGAACCCTGGTCTATGATAAAGGGGTGAAGCTCAGACACCTCAGGGGTTAGTGAAAAGCTGTATCTAAAGCTGTATTATCTAAATATCTGAAGGAAGAAATCCAGAAACATCAATAAGAACTGTGTTAGAGCTGAATTATACTAAACAAAGTACCTCTCAAAGAAACAGAAAGCCTTGAAACAAAACTACAAATACACTCTTTTGCATGTTCTAAGAATTCAACTCTGTAAATATTAGAGAGTTTTTACCTCAGCAATCTCAAAACCCTATTTCATTGATACATATATTCCCTGCCCGTTTTATAAAACCTTCATTCTGTTTTTTAAAGTTAATTTGTCTCAAGTGCCATTTCTCAAGGGTTTAAAGAAAACTGGACAGCTCCTGTATTTTCAGTAGAGTCCCTGAGCTGAGAAAAAGCCTAAACTAAATATCTAAACAAAGGGTGGGACAGTCAAGTCTTTTATGACAAAGGATATATACAAGCTACTGTAGGGCAACTCAGTCATTGAGGGAAACCTGAAGATTTGGTGGGAAAAATCTGCCAGACAGCTGAGGAAATACAGGGGGTTGTCATACCAGGTGACATGGGTCCGGAGATATTTCTGCTCTTATTACCATCTTTTTGTTACCGTCTTATCTCAGATTCCAGACTCCTCTGCCCATTTCCCCAGGCTGTCTTCTCCCATACGTACATTTACTTCAGATTTCAGCGTTTTTCTAATCATGTCACCAAAGTTCATAAGTCCCTGGCTTCAAATTCAACCTTTGGCACCTCATAACATCTACAGCGTTAAATTGAGTGAATAAGACCTCCTTCCCACCTACTTATCTGGTTGCAGCTGCCCTGTTGACCTTGGGTCTCTCCCCCCCCCCCCCCCCCCGCTCCTCAGCAGCCATAGTCCCTGTTTCTCTTTCTGTCCTGGACATACCTTAACCAACTTCTGATTCCCATCTTTTGAAGAAGGTATTTATAAAATGCCTGTTTCTTCAGACTATTTTTAAGCATTGAGGAAGGGCTGTATGTCTGTTAAATTAAATTTCAGCTTCCTAGCTAGAATGGGAGTAGTTTTGCCATTTGGGATGCATTTGCAGTTCCCCGTTTCAGGGGTGTCAAGAGAGAAGCCATCTTAAAGGAAAATTTCAGCTAAAACTCTCATCTTCTGGCACTCTGACTGCTTGCAAGTGTCAGCCAACCCCACCTCAGACTGGCAATTACTCTTCAAGGTTATCTGGAGAGCCTCTTAAGTAGTTCACACAGTTTAGTTGTGACTCAGGTAAGGGGAAGGGGAGCTCACTCTCACCCCAGAAAGTTCCCTGTGATTGGTTGGGAAAGTCAAGAGGTTATGGCCAGCAATGTCTATTTAATAAAGACTATAATAGAGAACATCCCCCTTCTAATCCCCTTTCCTCCACCCACCACCGATGCTCCCTCTAAGCTGTGGAGTCTTGTGAGCAAAACTTCTACTTTGTGAGCTACTGGCTTTAAAGTTGTGAGCAAGTGATTTAGCTACTGCATAAATTAGTTTGCTCTGGAGCCCTCCTCCCTTAGCTGAGACAAAAATGTGTGAGCCAGAGGCTAAAAAACTGTGAGCTAGCTCACACTAACTCAGCTTAGAGGGAACACTGCCCACCACCTGAAGATATTTTGTGTAAGTTTGGAACATCATACTTCAGCTATAAGAACCAGTACTGCTGCTATTAGGATAAGTAAGTACAAGCACTAGTTAGTTTTTGTTATTTAAAATGCATTATGAACCACGGAACTCCATGCTTTGCTTTTAAGAACTTTTTTTGAATTTCTTCAACAGTTATTTTGCTTTGTGTGAGTCACTGGGGAGTGATTTGAACCTACCTGGGTCTAAGTTCAGTTATACTACCATACCAAGGCGGAGTCAGCCTTGACAGGGGGAGACATGTAAAAGATGTTTCGATTTTTTTCCTCATTATGGGAGCACCTTAGTCTACACATGTACCAAATCAGGATTTTAGCTTACAGAAAAGAACTCAACCAACTACAATTGATCTTCAGACTACAGAAATCATTTCCCTGGAGAAAACGGTTGCTTTGGAGGGTGGAATCTAGGACCCCCCAGTGAAGGTAGGAGTCCCTAGCCGCCAATCAGCTGGCTAGTGGGGGTAGGATTGCCAAGTCCCCCCCGGGCGGTGGGGAAACCCCCGCCTCAGAGGCCCGTTCCCCACCGCCACCGGATTGAGCCCCAGGGGGAACTCCGCCCCGATGTGCACGTCACCAGGAAGTGACGATGACAGACATGCTGGGGGCGGGGCCACGGTCATCCAAGGGAAAACTCTATGGTTTTGGATGGTCATGGTCCCGCCCCCAGCGTGCCCGGCGTCGTCACGTCACTTTCTGGCGACGTGGATGCGGCGTGGGGAGTCCCCCACTGCAGAGGAAGGTAACACTTGGCAACCCTAAGTGGGGGACTTACCAAGTGAAAGAGGAAGGCCCAGGCCATGTTGCCGGAAGTGACATCATCACGTCAGTGACATCCAGGTGACACTCTTGTATTTGGGTAAAACATCTATGGTAGAAGCTGTTTTTACCATAGAGCTTTTGCCCAAATACCAAAGTGTTGCCCAGACATTGCTGGCATGATAGCATTACTTCCTGTGTGATACTGGCCATGTGGCCCGGACTTTCCTCTTCCTCATGGTAAGTCCTCCTACCCCCCCACCTGTTGCTAGGAGGGACCTAGGAACCCTACACTGAGTTCCCTCCCTTCTCCACACCCCAAATTCCCAAGAATTCCCCAACCCAGATTTGGCAACCATACAGTGTTTATTTTTAACAAAATCTTAAACAGTTGGGTCAAGAGACTCCATGCTTCATTTTGAAGACACTTTCTAAAACATGACTTCTTTTTAACCAGCATATTAATGTTTCTATCTTTTCTGGTGACTTTGTAATGAGTCAGTCTTGTTAAATTATTGATGCAGGCCTAGCTTGCAGCTGCTCAGAGCTTGATACGATCAGATTTAGACATAATTCCCCAAAATAACACCATAGGCAATGCAGACTCATGGAAATTCTCAGTGGTTGGAGCCTCATTTTTACAGTAGAGAATTCAGATTCCCTGAAAGATCTAATTTGATGTGTCAGAGATGAGAAATTTGTTAATGTTATTCATAAGGAACATGAATTCCATGTAGTCCTTGATCAAATCATTACATTTCATCAAGCCTGTAGCTAAGCTGGGCATGAGAGAGGCAGTGGCAATTTCTCAAACTTTAGAAGCCTTACTTCTAGAATGACAGATACTTCCATTCCATAGACGACTACTTTTCTGTCAGCTAAAGAGGTCCAAGGAACCACAGGCCCTGAAACTATGAGCTTCTCCACATTCTAATGTCTCATGAATGGCACCACCCTAAATTTTTGAAGTAAAGGAAGCCCTCTGCCTGGACATTCTGTGTTCCAGGAAACCACTCAAATAAAATCTCATTTAAGTAAGGTTCCCAGGCAGTGCCAGGCAAACAGGAAACAGGGGTGTTTTTTTGTTTTTTTGTTTTTTTAATGGGGACTTGGGTAGTTACAAGAGGTTCTTAATGGAAGTGCCAAAATGGCAGTTCTAGGAATTACCAGAAACTCTATGGTAAAACTATAGTGTTTCTGGCGATTCCTAGCACTACTCCAGAACTGCAAAATGGTTGCTCTAGGGATTTTTGGAAACTCTATGATAAAATGACACAGTTTCCAGTGATTCCTAGAACTACCCTTTGGCACTTCCGGTAAGAAATTACAATATGTACACTAGGCTGCATTAAAAAAAATAAATTCTGACCTCTGCAACAAGCGTTGGTGGGCAATTGGATCTTGGGGTGGGGAAAATAGCAGGTTTGGTGAGTTAACCCTATGGCATCTCATCCCTGCTGAGCTCTGTCCCCAAGCACTGCCCCCACATTGCCAGTAATTTTACAACTCAGAGTTGGCAAGGCTATCTAAGCCACACACATACCTTGTATAACCTCCAATCAACCTCAGTCTCCCATATGCAATATGGAAAGGGGCCGTAGCTCAGTGGTAGACTATCTGCTTGGAATGCAGAGTCCCATGTTCAGTCCCCAGAATCTCCAGTTAAAAGGATCAGGTAGTGTGGAAGACCTCAACTTGAGAACCTGGAGAGCCGCTGCCTGTCTGAGAGGACAATACTGACCTTCAGTAAAAGCTGGGGAGAGCCCGAAACCGGAAGTGACGAATGAGACGACGAAGGCAGTAGCAGACTACATGCGTCCACTGCTGGAGCAGCTGAACGTCTTCAAGGAGCAGATGACGGTGGTGACACAGGGAATAACAACACAACAAACACAGATAAATGAGCTGATACAAATGATGAAGCAAGACAGTGAAAAAGTTAAGGAAGTGGCTGAAGATACACAGAAAGTGAAGAAAAAAGTCAAGAAGCTGGAAATAGAACAAGCCTCTATGAAAAAGTAATTATTACAAGCCCAAATGGATAAGGCTAATATGGTCCTACGCTTCCAGGGTGTGCCAGAAAAACCGGGTGAGAATCTTAAAGAACTGATGTGTGAATTACTGGCCCCAGTGGCAGATATGAAGGAGGAACATTTAAAAAATGAGATGGATGTGGTCTTTAGATCATATTCAGGTTATATAAAGAAAAATAATCTGCCTGGGGAAATTGTGGTAAGATTCTCGAAGAGGCACATAACGGATGCAGTCCTAAAAGCAGTTTCTGGAAAACCCCTGAAAGTGGAGGACAATGTGGTCAGAACGCTAAAGGACATTCCATTTGAGGTGAGACAGCGGAGGAAGAAATATAAAGAATTGGTGACTTTTCTTCAGACTAATTTAATTGGATACAAATGGCTATTTCCTGAAGGAGTAACTTTTAAGATAAAGGATAAAAAAGAGAAGATTGACTCTGTTTAAAGCTAAAGAGTTCCTGAGGGTTCAGCTGGGAAAAGCAAAGGAAGATGACGGTAAATCGAATGGAGAAGAAGATTCAGAATCTTCCGGAGAGGACTCTTTGACTGAGCAGGAAGCAGCAGCTCCAAGAAGTCCTTATAAGCTGACAAAGGGGGGAAAGAAGTAAAGGCTGAAGGACTCTGAATTGTGCCTTGAATTCAACAATATGTTAAAGATGAAGGGTGTGGTGGTTTACAGGCACTTAAAAATTTAAATGTAAAATTAGCAGAGAGAAAAATGAGTACGTTTGACAGTGTATAGAAATGAAACTGAAGTAATGACTTATTGTAACTAAGCTTGTTGGAGATCTTCTCTCTTGGGTTTTTAGATAGTAGTGGATTTCTTTACTTTGTCCCTGTATGTGTAGTTCCCTATATCCTTTTTTCTTTGTAGTATTTGTAGAGATATAAAAATAATTTAAAAATCCCCTTTGGGGGAATAAAAAAAATACTGACCTTCACGGACCGATGGTCTGATCCAGTGAAATACAGCTTCATATTTTTTGAGGGGTATGAATATATCAGCCTACTTATGTTGTAGGACAATAGGTTTCTTTGCCTTCAGTTTCATTACCACAATCATTTTGGTGTAGTGGTTAGAAGCATGAACTCCAATCTGGGAGAACCAAGTTTGATTCTCCACTCCTCCACATGCAGCTGCTGGTATGACCTTGGGTCAGTCATAAATTCTTTCAGAGCTCTTCTCTCAAGGACAGCTCTTGAGAGAGCTCTCTCTTCTTCTTCTTCTTCATTATTTGATCCCTGATTGGCTAGGATCAATTCTTGGACTAGTCCCCAGCCATGAAACATTGCTCTCAGTCTAAATTGGCTTTGTTTGTCCTAAGTAAATGAAAAGGGGTGCACAGTCTACTCTTGAGCAAAGACATTCTGACTTCTCTTGCTGGTTTTGACTTTTCATTGACAGCTGGTCAGTGGCTATGACTCAATGACATTTACCGGCTCTCTAATTACGGTGGAGACTTGGTTATAATACTTGCAAATGTGACCTTCGCCTGTGTATGTTGTTGCTAGCTAGCATGTTTAGTCAAATGTCACTAAAACTCCAAGACAGTTTTTCGCCATGCTGCAACTTTTAATTATGTTGTTCGAGAGGAATTGCCTATTTCTCTCTGTTGCCCAGACTTATGCCATGTTTTAAAGGGTGCAGCAGAGCAAAGAAGGGACATGGTGAAAAGCTGCCTTGGGTCCCAGTTACAAAGAAAAGCAGGAAATAAATAAATAAGCATTAAATTAAAAAGTATATTTTCCACCATTAAAATGTTCGAATCTAACACTCTGACAGTAGAACTCTAGTTGTTGAACAGTCCACCTTCCCACTCACACTGTCTCTCTAGGGTTGCCAGTCAGGGGTCTTCGCCTGTGACTTGATGATATCACTGGCGACTCACTGACATTGCTCCCTGTATATGTCCAGTGGTGAAGTCTGCATCGTTGGATGATTAATCATAGAGTTTTTCATGGTTAACCATAGAGAACCATAGAGTTAATGCATGGTTAACCATAGAGTTTTGCCCAAATGCCAGAACATCCTTGGCTTCCCCTGGCAATGTACTGATGTCACTTCTGGGAGCATAGGGAATAACATCAGTGTGTCCAGATGCTGCCAATTCCTTCCCCCCTTTTCCTGTCATTTCCCCCCCTAACAGCCAGCTGAGTGGCAGTGGGGAAGTGCTGGCTGGTGGCAGGAGACCCCCACACCCAGTGCAGTAATTACAGCCCTGGGTCTTTCATTGTGCCCCTCAAATGTTGCCCCAGGGTCAGTGTGGGGATTGGCAGTGAGAGGGGGGAGTCAGCAAAAATCAGCCTCCTGTGCAGCAGATGGAAGTGTGCAGAGCTGATTGGAAACAATGCCCTTACATACATACGGATCAGGTGGAAAAAACAGCTGTCAGAGTTGTCGTACTGTGACTATTCAGAATTCAAAAGCTTTGCATTGCCAACAACACCGTAGGAGACAACCAGCCCTTTTCACCTCCCCTGGAGAAAAATTTCAGAAGACTGATGTGACACAGAAGGCTCATACAGAAAGAGACAGTTTTTCAGGCAAGCGATCAATAGGTTTTCCTCAATTGCATTTCAGTATTATATTTACTTGGGCAAATCTTAGATTTATTTCCCAATGACATAAGGAGTAGATGTTTCCAAAGGGAGAGGGATTTCTACCAAAGGAGCACTGTTTTCCACTTCCCTGAAATCCTGTTCTTGGAGGAGAAGGAACAGGATTTGGGGGGGGGGAGTTTTGGGCTGCTGCAGGAGAGGGAATCATGCTCCATGGGTAACCATAGAGTTTTACCCAAAACACCAGAGTGTCATTGTACGATGTCCCCGGTGTGGTGACATCATTTCTGCATGATGTCATCATGTCAGGGACATCGCCCCAGCCCCCCACTCCCAGAGAATAGCAGGAATAAGTGCTGGAATTCTAGTCTATTCTCCTCCTCCTCCTGGTCATATTGATTGTCAAAAAAAGCAAACTTGCTAAGAGGCCAGGGGAAACAAGAGGCAAGAAATGACCCACATGGTGAATGCAATGGATAGGAGTTACGCAGATCAGAGCACCCTTCATGCAGAGGATCCTCTCTCAGACACTTTAATTGTGGGGCATTTGCTGACCCCGCTCCACACCTCAAGATAGTTTTGCCTCAAGACTAAAGGACAAGTGTTGATAGCAATTCAATGTGGGCAATACCAATATATGCCTGATTATAGGTTTGTTTTTGTTCCTGGCAGGCGCAAATCGCACCTATTTGTACTAGTCATACCACTAATGACAATTTTATCAAGGTTTCATCTTCCTGTCAGGGAATCCATTTTGGATTCTAGTAGGTGCGGTAACAAGACGGGAGGAGAGGAGACAGGTTTAAACACAAAGTTCTAAGTCCTGTTCTTGATTATATTCAACACTAAGCCATAAAAACGTATGCTAAGAACACTTGTTGGGGTTATTTTAAAACAACTTGTAAGAACTAGAGATGGCCACAAACTGGCTCATGAACTAGTTTGTCATTAATTTTGGCCAGTTTGCAAATATTGCTTTGCGAGCCACAAACTAAAGAGCTGCCATGAACTTCCATAAGTTTTAAGGCAATTTGTGGGGGTTCATGGTGTTTCATGAAGAACAAAAAGCAGGGGTCTTAAAAAAAACAGCTGGGTGTCGAGGAGCAGAAAGGGCCATTTAAAGCCCTGCTTTCTGTTCCCCGCCACTCAGCTGTTTGGTTTAAATGTCTTAGAGCCATTTAAACCCCTGCTTTCTGCTCCCCAAGAAAAGCAGTGAGGAGCAGAAAGCAAGGGTTTAAATAGCTCAGAGCCATTTCACCCTCTGCTTTCTGCCAGCTGTCGCTTTTGGTGGGGAGCAGAAAGCAGCAGGGAGCAGAAAGCAGGGGTCATGAGCTGATATAAATTGGTTCCGTTCACCAACCAACGTATCAGTTCATGGTTTGGTTCCACATTCAGGCACGAACCATGAACTGGACCACAAAAATGTGGTCCGTGCCCATCCCTAATAAGAACTATAGCAATATTATCAACCTATATCACCCTTTTTACCTAGAGGCATCCGTGCCTGTGGAATACATACCTAGAGTACATTGGCCCCTGTATTTGTATATATAGTCACAAAGAGCATAGTAGGGTTGATTTTGCAGGCTTGACTTGAATATCCCTCTTTTGGTTCTCCCTTGTGTGAACTGAATACCAGCTTTTATTTTTGCACCCATTCCTATTTTCTCAGACAAACACTTGCCCATAGGATGTACACATTTTTTCAATTTTGTTTGCTCATCAATAAACCAGTTTGTGCCTGTACACCATGTACACTGTATTTAAAAAATAAGGAAAATAAATAAACTTCCCATACCAGCAATTAAATCAGGCTGACTGAAAAGATTCACAATAATATATGGAAATTAAATAAATAAAAATGAAACAGGAATTATTTCTCCAGCGCTAGAGCTGTCACATACTGTCAGGCAAAGATTCCCCATCCCCATCATCCTTGTCCAACTCAAATACCATATGAAATGAGTTCACATGACAACAATCATATAATGGCAACTGGGCAACAGTTCCATGGACCTGCAGGGTCATTGGGGCTCCCAAAACCTTGTCTCCTAGTCCACCCTTCATATCAGCTCTGTACAATCCTGGCATAAAGAACAAATCAAGTGGCCAGAGTCAATAGAGTAGCCAGCTTTGGGATGGGAAATTACTGGAGATTTTGGAGTGGAGCCTTGGGGAGAGAAAGACCTCAGTGGGGTATCATGCCATGGAGTCCCCCCCCCAAGCAGCCATTTTCTCCAGGGAAACAGATCTTTCTCACCTGGAGATCAATTGTAATTCCAGGAGATCTCCAGGCGACACCTGGAGGCTGGCATCCTAAGAGATATAAATGTGGTCTGAAACATGGCGAGCAAGGAGGAAAGTGAACCCAAAATGTTGTCGATGAGTTCTAGCTCGCAAGCCAGAAATTAGAATTGAGAATGAGTAGTGTTCTCTCCTTCCATGTCTTCATTGTTCTACAGTGTCACTTTGCAAAGCATTCTCCTCATCTTTAACACTTGCTTCAGCAGGAGAATATTAAAAAAACCCCAACCCTAATTCCCAAATTGGAGCATGTCCAATTTGCCGCACTTGTCTTCTGTTCCTTTTCATCGTTCCCTTCTGTATTGCTGGTGTGCACATGCCTACTGGATCAACACTGCACAGAAAGCAGCCTGGATGTGGCCACAGATAGGATTTCATCAAGGATCTCTTGGTGCAGCTGTTCCAAGATGCACATATGCCTCTTTTGCAATGGAAGAATACCACGGGAGACTAAAATATAGCCTTACATACCATTGCATCAAAGGTGTGCTTTTGTGCAGTGTTGTTTAGGCACACGCAGAGGGAAAGAAGTAGATGAACAGAAGGAAATGAAAAGTTGCAACTCACATGTACACAGTGCTTTGTACTAAATTCAGAAATATAAAAAGGCAAATATGTTCCTAATGCAATGCTTCAGCTTTGGAAACAAGAGCAAGTAATTCAGAACTGCAAAATCTGGGATGCTATTCAGAGGAGACAAATTTCGGTTCCATCCTCAGGGCTCCATCCTCAGGTATGAATGAGGAGCAGTGGTCTGTGTATGATACAAATCCACCTCATTTGTTTTATTAGAGGGAAGACAACATTAAATATTGTTTATGGTCCAGCTGGGTGGAAGTTCAGTCACACTGTCCCGTCCCCCCAACAAGAGATGGTTTCCCATATTTTAGCTAAATATTTGTATATGCTTATTCCAGGTATGTATCTCTTTTTATTGCTACCTGAAGTACTGCATTATAAAAATGAAATATACGCCACAACACTTGGCACATTATGAGGCTATAATTTTGTCCCAGTGTTCTAATGACAAGGAAAACCACTCATATACACTTCCCATGGTTTATGTTACTACCAAGAAGCTTTTAGGCATACTTGAGATAAAAAAACAAATTACTATCATAAGTCTTGGGCAGCTGTAAAAATAACCTGATTTTTTTTAAAAAAAGAGCCAAATATTTTCCGAAAACAATCCTTCGTATAAAATCTAAATTTCAGAGCAGTGAAGGTGCAGAAGTGTTATATGAAAAAAAACCCTTCAAAATAGATGAGGTGCCATTCGGTCAGATGAAGAGTCATCCATTCAACAGTGGGAATGCTGAGCTGGTTTTGGAGGTTCTCCATATATACAATATGACAATAAGCAGAGTTACACATGTCTAAGTCCACTGAAGTAAATGGGATTAGAAGGGTGTAGCTCTAAGAATATAAGAGAAGCCAGATTGGATCAGGTCAATGGCCCATCCAATCCAACACTCTGTGTCACACAGTGGCCAAAACCCAGGTGCCATCAGAAGGTCCATCAGTGGGACCAGAGGTGTTAAGGACTGCACTGTTACTCTTGCAACTCAAGGCACAGGTATTTTATTTCATTTATATCCCATCTTTCTCCCCAATGGGGACCCAAAATTGCTCACAAGAGCCTTCTCCTCTCCTCCATTTCATCCTCACAACAACAACCCTTTGAAGTACATTAAACTGAAACTGGCCCAAGAGACCCTGCATGCTTCCCTGGTAGAATGGGGATCTGAACCTGGGTCTCCCAGATTCTCACCCAACTGCTACACCACACTGGATGTAAGACCTCATTCATTACGCTCTTTAGGTCACCACATAAGATGTTTAAGGATCAGTCAATGTGGCCATTTTCTATCTTGGCTATTGCCATTGGTTTATAAAGTTGTAAATTAGTCCTCAGGGATAGAAGGAGCATTTAAAAAAATAACCGCTTAGTTAAAAGCCTGGGTAAAAATAAATGCTTTGGCCTGGAGCATAAAAGACATTAAGATAGGCACTGGCAGGCAGCACCAGGAAATCCTCAAGGGGGAGGGCATTCCGAAGGTGAGGTGCCACCACTGAAAAAGCCCTGTATATAATTACTGCCTCACCTCCAAAGGCAGGGGCACAGAGAGTAGGACTTTGGAGATGGGTCTTAACCTGGATGTTTGCTTCATCAGTGCTGTTCTTACTCCATTTTCCATCACATATATGTGATAGATCTTTATATGCTATTTATACCCAATGATGCAAAACTGACATTGAAAACTTCATTAATTTGAAGAGTGAAAATTAATTGGGTTCATTTGTCACAAGAGGAAAACAAAACTAAAATGAAGATATTTGAGTGAATTTTTTTTTTGACATATCTAAAATCAGTCTCACTCCTAGTGGATATCTAAAATGTAAAGTATGAATCTGACACGTGCATCAGTTGCATGAATACATTGGGACGAGTGATTGGATGCAGCTACTTGAGCATAACGTATGTACATTTAGAGGGGAAAAGTTGGGGTTTCCCTCTGCATAATGTGCTAAATGACCCTTAGTAAACCTACTTGATCTATGAAGCAATGTGTGCAAGAGTAACAAATAGCTCACAAAAGAAATAAATGATCCACAGAAAAACCTGCCTGACATGAGAAGTCAAATGGAACCTCATGCTGCCTCTCTGCTCACAGCTACAAGGTTTGTGCTTGTTGCAGCCTAGGACACTAGGCTTCCAATCTATTATAACAAGGGATTTATTAAAAGTAAAATGGATACATATGATTACACAATCATTTTAAATATTCTTATTACAGGGAAGATCATACTGGCTAGCAGACAAAGGAAGCTCCGTTTGGTACCAGAGCATTTGGGGGACCCAGAAGGACTTGTGGGAGGGGAATCTCATTTTCCCCTCCACTACTATTTCCTGGCCCCGGTCACACGGAGCATTAGGCATGCCAGAGAGACGGAAGATAGGCGGATTTTCCGGGCGCAATCTCACCGCCACATCTGGGAAGCGTAGAGCTCCCGTGGCTCACCCGAGGCTTCCCTCCGAAGATGCGGGGTAAAAAACGAGTACCTCCAAGGTACTAGTTCCCGGAAACCGCGGGGCAAGGGCGGGAATCAGATCACATTTCCGGTGTTAGCTCGTGGCATCCGGCGCCCGCCCATGTCCCCTCGCAAAAAGGGGTTTTTTTTGGTCAAGTCTCCACGGGTGCGCACAAGCACCCAACGGCGAATGCAAACACTTGGGTAAAAAAAAAAAACACAACCCCCGCGGCGCTGCTTCTTTGCCGCGCCGCAGGAGTGAGGTATGATTGGCACCTCCCCCCAACCACGGGACGTCGGGCGGGACGTTTGATCCGACTGCCGCACGGTAGTTCGCTCTGGGGCAAACAGCCACGCCTCCCCCCCGTGATATCCGGCCCATGTGCTCGGGGCCCCTGTTTCCCTTCCCTAAAAGTCCCTATAGCCTCTTCCCTTTTCCTGCTTCCTTTCCTCTTTCCCAGTTAACAGCCAACCTACCTATATGCTCCCCACATCTTCAGCCCCCTCCCCCTGGACAGCCTCTACCCAGGAAAACTATGGCTCAGTTGCACAGTCCCAGCTGCTGGGTTGAGCCCAGTTGCATTATAGGGAACCCACAAGTAGAGGGCACCTCAGTTTCTCCTGTATTACCCTCTTTCCTCCTCTTGGGAATCCACATATCCTCTCCCCTTTCTGTGCCTCCTTTCCTTCCCACCCATCCACCAATCTAATCCCCTGTCTTAAGCTATATTTATTCATTTACTTCATTTATACCTTACCTTTCTCCACAATAGAGACACAACACAGATTCATCCTTCTCTCCTCCATTTTTATCCTCACAGCAACTGTGAGAGGTAGGTTAGGAGGACACTGTATGACTGGCCCACGGTCACCCAGTGAGTTTCCATGGCAGAGTGGTGATTTGAACTTGGGTCTCCCAGATCCTAATCTGAAGTTCTAACCACTACTCAACACTGGCTTTCGTGGGGTGGCTGCTGTTGAACAGTAGCAAGCATCCAGTCATGAGTGAGCCATGGAAGTTCTGTGGTATCATTGCCTATTAGTTACTGCAGGGCTTAACCCCAATGAGTTCTGCCTCAAAGGTCAAAACACCCCAGGAAAGGACCCTGTCCCCTTCCCCTTCCTTTTACTGACAGAAACAGAGGCTTGAACCCTGGCGATACTGTCATGGTTGCCTAGCAACAGCCAAACAGCATCTGTTTCTCAAGCCTACAGTCACTCCTTTATCATTTGGGGGAAGTTAACTCTCCAGTTTCCCTCCCCCCAAAATTTTTCAGCAACCCGGGGTCTTGTTCAGGTTTACAAAAAGATCTGTCTTGTCTGTTCATGGCTCCTATCTCCAGATTTAAGTGTCCACAGTTTGGCCACACTGAGAATTAGATATACAAGTGGGAGCCTGTGAGACTCATGGGGGGACTGTGTCACCATGACAAGCATAGCTGCAGTGCAGACCTCTGCAAAGGTCAGGCCCAGAGCAGCTGCTGCATTCTACCACCACTGCAGCCAGTCCTGGAGCAGCTGCTGCACTCTACCACCACTGCAGCCAGTCCTGGAGCAGCCCCTGGACACTCCAACCACTGGCTCTGCAGAGCAAAGTGGGGTTCCCAAGTCCTACCTTTCTGCCGGTGGGGGGAATCGATGGGCTTTTCCTGGAGCTTCTGGTGTCACCCAAGGTCACACAGTAAAACTCTAGTTTTTGGGCAAAACTCTATGATTGGAGCCCGGTTTCACCATAAAGTTTTGTCCAAAAACTAGAGCGTTGCTGTGCGACATTGGCAGCACAATGATGTCACTCCTGGGTTAGGGGGCATTTGTGGGTGTGGCTCCCCCCACCAGCCAGCTGGCCAGTGGTGAGCAGGAGGCCGCAAAAGCAGCAGAACCCCCACCCAGACTGGGGGGCTGGCAACCTTAGAACAAAGGCCAGTGCAAAGGTAACCCTGCATGTGTGCTGACAACTGTCATTTATTGGGGGGTGGGGGGTTAAACCTCCAACACATTTTATTTTAAAATCAGCTTTTTCTTTAAACCTGGTAGCTCTCCCAAGTTTGCAGAACTATGTTTTCTGTCAGTGTGGGCCCGATCTGCAGATTGCCCCAGACTTGCTTATTAGAATATAAGACTGACGATGGTATAAGCGGTAGTATACTTTGGAAATAGAAAAGTCAGTCATGCTCAGGAATTTAAAGGGATGTATTAGTGGTATTTTCCTGCCAAAATGGGGGTTGGTTGGGGACAGGGTGTTTCTGGACTAATCATTTCCATTCCGCCTCCAGTTATCTTCATATTATATTGCCAGTTCTTTAACAAACAAGATAAGAAACAAAATAATTGTGTATGGCCCTAAGGGAAGACAGGCAGCATGGTATACCTCCATCTTGTCGGATCTCGGAAGCTCAAGCTTGTCAGATCTCAGAAGAGAGCCAATTTGATGTAGTAGTTGGGAGCATGGACTCTAATATGAGAGAACCGGCTTTGATTCCCCACTCCTCCACATGCAGCTGCTGGTGTGACCTTGGGTCAGTCACAAGTTGCCTCAGAGCTGTTCTCTCAGCCTCACCTACCTCACAGGGTGTCACAGGGAAGGAAACTGTAAGCTGTTCTGAGACTCCAAGTGAAGGGAGGGGTATCAATGCAATCTCTTCTTCTTCATGTGCCTTGAAAGCTGAGGTAACCATAAGTCAGTTGTGACTTGACAGAACTTTATATACACACACACAATCCTAAACATGTCTACTCAAATGTAAGTTCCATTTACTAAGTCTTCAATGAGACTTAATACCTAGAAACTATAGTTAGGATGGATGCCCTTATGGTGGTGGTGGTGGTGGTGGTGGTTATAATTATTTAGGAAAAAATGGATAATAATCTAATATGCTTTATTAAGAATCACTAGGAAATACATTGCTTGGGGCTGGAGAATTAACTTTCTCCATTGCAGCCCCTTTTCTTTGTTGCTTTCTTACAATCTATTCCTCGGCATTGCCTGGTCTCGGGATAATATTCCACGCTGCGGTTTAGTGCCTGCTAAATATTTTACAGGATTCCGTTCACCTTGCTGTGCTTTGTTAAGACCTTTCTGTGGCTTACTTTTTCCTCCAGGAATCCTGCGAATTAATCATTGGCTGTATTGTCAGCGCAGTAGGAGATGCCTGTAAACAGCTTTTGCTAACACTTAATTAAACTAACCTTTTACATGGGAAGGTTGAAATCCATTGCAGCCCACAGGACCAACCCCGTATAACACCCAAGTCTCTTTATCCCAGGTACTTATGTAGATCTTGTTGGCTTCATAGCTGGGCATCCCCGTGGCCCTGTGGTGAAATGCCTCAGGCTGTTAAGCACAGCCCAAACTCCACCAGACAACCAGGGATGTGAAAGATTCTCCAGCTCCCCCCCCCCCTTCAGACAACCGTATAAAGAATTTGCAGAAGGAAGCAATGTACTAATGATAGCCTGGTGCCTGATCCAGGAACCTGTGGTGGCCTGTAGACAGAGCTGTACACAGCTTTCAGAAGAAAACATTAAATGTTTAACTTGTCTTCTCCCCCCCACACACACATAAAATGTTGACCTTTCCCTTGTACACATCATCCGTCTAGAGTGACTTAGTTCCCTGGGATCTTTCGTTTCAGAAGACAAAGATAAAAGAACAATTATTCCAATCCAGTACGTCCCATCCTGTTATATTCTACTGTGTAGGATGCAAGGCTCTTTTATTTGATATTTGCATAGACAATGATTTATACCCTGGGTGATGGGAACACCCAGCTACTTTTGTTTGGACACACTAAAAATTATAGCTTTTTAAGTGGGGATGGCTGAATAGCAATGCAACTTATTTTTTAAAAAACACATTTCCGTATAATCTTGGTTTTAGGGAATTAAACCCCCCCTACATGCGCTATTTACGGTAACACGGCTTTTATGAAACGACCCTTCTGATTAGAGAATGAAACTTGTATTCCGATAATGTAAGGCATGACCTTTGCAAATGAGCCCGTAAAGCAAGAAATAAGATTACAAACCTCAATGATATTGGCAGGAGCAACACTGTTAGATCGCGCTAACAAAGGACTCTTAGAGTGATTCAGCAAGTGATTCAGCTTTATTGGAAGTAACGAACAAGCACTCAACTCAGTAAGAAACCAGAACAGAAAACAGTGGGAGCTTATGCTCCTTTTAAACATAACCGGGCTAATGTAGCCACGCCTATTTACAAATAACAACCAATGAGATTGCTAAGATAAAGACCAATGGGAGTCTTTCCCTCCTAGGGAATGGTATCGTTCTGATTGGTCGCTGTTACGAAGCGACCAATAGGAAGTTCGCTCAGAGGAGCCCTGGTCTGGCTCGAAGCTTAACATGGGAGTCCTATGAGGTGATTCATGTAATCATTTCAATACATTACAATTCCTCCCCCCTAAGTTAAGCCATCATCCCAATTGTTTATTATTTACACACATGCAATCAACCCTTGTACATCAGTTATTCCAACAGTATTTACACTCATAGTCCTTCAGATAAGTCGGCATTTGCCGCGAACGCTGGGACCTGCGGAGCGGTGCAGGCTCCATGGGCAGACAAGGTTGTGGGTCAGAGTGGGGTTCACTACAGCCTGGATCAGGCACAGACTCGACTGGGATTTCAGCCCCGCACACAGGGTTCTGCCCTGACTCGGGGACAGTACCGGGCCTTTCGGTACTCACCGCCTGCTCTGGGGGTGTCCACTCGACATCAGGGGATTCAGCCGTCGGAGAGTCAGCGCTGTCCCTAGCCCAACGTCTCCTTAACTGATCTATGTGGCGCCGCCATATTCGACCGTCAGCTAACTGCACCACATACATTCGAGTACCCACAGAGTCGGATATAACCCCAGGAAGCCATAAGTGCCCGTTTGCATAATTTCGTGCGAAAACCTTGTCCCCTTTTTCAAACATGCGCACCTTCGGTTGCGCCGTGGTACGCTCGGATTGCTCTTCAGTGAGGTCTGGGTGCATTCGGTTCAAACGGGTCGTGAGTCTCCGCCCCATTAACAATTCGGCCGGACTACGGCCTGTAGCACTACAGGGGGTGGTGTGCTGCAGCAAAAGAAAGGAGCCCAGCCTCTGGCTCCAGTCCCCTTCGTCCATTTTACCCAGGGCCTCTTTGGCCGTCCTGACCATCCGTTCGGCTTGGCCATTAGATGCCGGATGGAAAGGGGCCGAAGTCATTTGGCGTATGCCATTACTCGTGAGGAAGAGCCTAAATTCCTCAGACACAAATTGAGGCCCGTTGTCACTGACGATGACGTCAGGCAACCCGTGGGTGGCAAAAAGTCGGCGGAGCGCATGGATCACAGCAAGTGATGTGGTCGATTTCATATGCACGACCTCCAGCCATTTGGACATAGCGTCCACCACAATTAGGAACATTTGCCCTTGGAGAGGGCCAGCAAAATCTATATGCAATCTGGCCCAGGGTTTACCAGATGACTCCCAGCCTTGGGGTGTAGCTTGTGGGGGATCGGGTCTGACTTGCTGGCATTTGGGACACCCTCGTACCCATTCTTCGATCTCTTTGTCCAGCCCCGGCCACCAGACATACCCTCTGGCCAACGCTTTGGTGTGTACCATACCGGGGTGACCCTCGTGCAGCGACTCTAACACTCTCGTCCTGAGTTTGTCAGGAACCACCACCCTGTTCCCCCATAATACACAGCCCTTAGAAATGGATAGTTCATTTTGACGGCTTTTGTAAGGGCCGAACTCCGGTTCAACGCTTCCAACCGGCCACCCCCTCCAAACCCAGTTTAATACTCGGGACAGCACGCTATCCTTGGCCGTGTGTGCTGCAATGTCCCTGGATGATACCGGGGGTCGAGGAAGCTCCTCAATTGCCAAGACCTCACAGGCGGGGGCAGGGTCTGCGCCAATGTCCGGCACCGGGCACCGGCTGAGGGCATCCGCATGCCCAATCGCTTTCCCAGGCCGGTGCTCTAAGTCAAAATCATAAGCCTGCAAAAATATCGCCCATCTAAGCATGCGTGGGGACATGATGTTTGGCAATTGCTTATCGGGCGCAAAAATCCCCAGTAGCGGCTTGTGGTCAGTGACCAGCAAAAATCGTCTGCCAAAAATAAAATCATGGAACTTTTTGACAGCCGCTACCAACGCCAGACCCTCCTTGTCTATCTGGGCATAGTTCCGCTCTGCCGCAGATAGTGATCTAGAATAAAAAGCGATAGGCGCTTCGCTCCCATCAGGCATCAGATGGCTTAAAACTGCGCCTACTCCAAAAGGTGAAGCGTCAGCAGCTAACACCAGGAGCTTGTGTTCATCATAATGCGTGAGTACGGCATTAGATGTCAGCAGCTCCTTGACTCCCACAAAAGCCTTTTCCTCGGCCTGCCCCCACTTCCATTTTGCCTCCTTGTGCAAAAGCGCGTGCAAAGGGGCCGCCACTGATGCCTTATGCGGTAAAAACGCATGATAAAAATTCAGGAGTCCTAAAAAGGATTGGAGCTCCTTCTTACTCACCGGCCTGGGGGCGTTTTGGATTGCAGATACCTTCTCATCCGTGGGGTGGACTCCCTCTGCGTCAATGCGAAACCCCAGGAAGTCCACACTTTCCACCCCGAGCGTGCATTTTGAGCGCTTAACTCTGAGACCGGCATTTTGAAAACGCCTGAGGACCTCTTTAACCCGGTCCAGTAGTTCCTGTTCAGACCCGCCCGCAATCAGCACGTCGTCAAAATAGGGCACTGTGCCAGGTACCCCCCTTAGTAGACGTTCCATGAGGCCCTGAAAAATCCCAGGTGCTACGTTGACCCCGAATTGCAGCCTGTTCACTTTAAAAGCCCCTTGGTGGGTTACAATTGTTTGGGCCTCGGCAGCCTCCGGGGTGACAGGCAACTGCTGGTATGCCTGGGCCAGGTCAAATTTGGCGAAAATCTTGCCACCCCCCAGGGAAGCCAAAATGTGGCTTATTACCGGGACCGGGTACGAATGTTGCTGCAGCGCCTTGTTAATCGTACATTTGTAATCGGCGCATAGTCGTATGGACCCATCTGATTTGACAGGGGTTACGATCGGGGTCTCCCATTTGCTGTATGGTACTGGCTCTAAAACCCCTTGCTCAACTAGTTTGTCAATCTCTTTTTCCACCTTATGTTTGAGAGACACAGGTACTTTCCGATACTTCAACCTAATAGGTTTGACTGACGGATCTAAGTCAAACGCAACCGGGGGGCCCTTGTACCTCCCCAACCCTTCGGCAAATACATCAGGGAACAGGTCGTACAGCATGCCCCATTTATTTTCAGACATCCTGTTAATCCCAGAAATACCAATGCCCAATGGCTCAAACCAATCTAACCCTAGCAGGTTAACCCGGTCTCCCTCTGCAATCAGGAATGACAGTTTAACACATTTCCCCTTATACTCAACAGTAACAGAGTCCCGTCCGGCCAAGGGAATTCGGTTGCCCTGGAAGTCGGACACTCTGGTTCCCGCAGGCTGGAGCCGCCGCCGGCTTCGGTTCGGGAACAACTGGCGCCAGGACGCGGCAGAAATCACCGTCACGGACGATCCTGAGTCCACCTCCATTGTACAGGGTCGGCCGTCGAGGAGTGGAGTCACGGTGATCTTGCCCTGGCTGCTGGTGCGATTTACGGCCGATGCGCTCGACAAGGTCGCCGTCAACTGGCAGCTTGCTTCCGATGCTGAGGAACGGGTCTTGCCTTGGGTGCTGACTGGAGTGCCCCTCTGCGCTGACCGGTTGTTAGTTGAGGGATCCTTCTTTGCTGATCTGCAGACTCTGGCCAGATGACCACGCCGCCCACACGCTCTGCAGTCGACATCACGAGCCCAACAGGAGTCGCGCTGGTGTTTCCCGCCACAACCGGAGCAAGGCTTGACGTTGGTAGTCTTCGCTGGGGTCCGCTTGCCTCGAACCGCGTTGACGTCATCATCCGCGTCTTCGCCCTCGCTGTCTCGTTGAGCGTGTATACTGGGCTCTGCCACCCGCTGGCGGACCTCCTTCGTGGACTTCTCCGCTGCTTCCGCGGCCACGGCCTCTTCGTAGGCCACTGCCCAGGTCAGGGTGGTGCGGGCGAACAGCCTCTGTTGCAGCCTTTCATCTTTGAGACCGCAGACGAGACGGTCTCTGAGGGCTTCCTCCACGTTGTGGAAATTACATGGCCGTGCGGCTTTGCGAAGGGCCGCCACGAAATCTGCGATGGTCTCGCCTCCGGCCTGGTTCCGCTTGTAAAAAGCGTGCCGGCAGGCGATCTCCGACGGTTGTGGAGAATAGTGAGCCTTAAGCTTCTCCGTGATGTCAGCGTAGGTGACAGTCTTTATATCAGTTGGGGCCACCAACGACCTGGCTATGTCGAAGGTCCCCTTCCCGCAGGAACTCAGGAGGCATGCTCGTTTCTTCGCCTCATCGGTGATGTCGTGGGTCTCCAGATGGAACTCGAACCTGGACAGGTAGGAGTCCCAGTCTTCTGAGGAGGGTTCGAAGCACTCGAACTTCTGGCTTCCAGCCATCGGGGGAGACTTGGGCACCGGAGCTGGTGGCGCCTCCGCCGGATCGGCTGCTGTGCTCTGCTCGCTTTCTTCCGAGTCCGAAGTGTGGATGTCCGCAGGGCTGCCTACCTGCTCTAACATCCCACCTTCGTCGCCAATTGTTAGATCGCGCTAACAAAGGACTCTTAGAGTGATTCAGCAAGTGATTCAGCTTTATTGGAAGTAACGAACAAGCACTCAACTCAGTAAGAAACCAGAACAGAAAACAGTGGGAGCTTATGCTCCTTTTAAACATAACCGGGCTAATGTAGCCACGCCTATTTACAAATAACAACCAATGAGATTGCTAAGATAAAGACCAATGGGAGTCTTTCCCTCCTAGGGAATGGTATCGTTCTGATTGGTCGCTGTTACGAAGCGACCAATAGGAAGTTCGCTCAGAGGAGCCCTGGTCTGGCTCGAAGCTTAACATGGGAGTCCTATGAGGTGATTCATGTAATCATTTCAATACATTACAAACACTGAACCTTAAACACTGCTCTGGTAGCAGATTGACATTGTAATACAGCAAGGATAATCAGCAGAAGGAAGCAGCAGGCCTTTTCTGCCCAGGGAAGGCTGATCTGTTGAAGCAGGTAAAAGGCACTCCTGAGCAGGGCTGTATTATCCATAAGGCCAACTAGGCTGAAGCCTAGGGGTCTTGCAGGAACTACCCCCCCCCCTTGTTTTTGCTGAGGCACTGTTATTTTCTCTTCATAGACAGCCTGTAAAAATTGTGAATAGACTTCTTCAGGAGACCCTCAAAATGGATATAGGGCTATGTACTGTGGTCTAGTACCTACCGTGCCAGTAGGGTTGCCAAGTGCTTTTTGAGCAGCAGTGGGGGACTCCCGGCTGGCAGCTGGAGTGTGTGTGCACGCGCTGACGTGCATGTCACCCGGAAGTGACGACGCTGGGTACGCTGGGGGCGGGGCCACGACCAACTGAGGGAAAACCATAGAGTTTTCCCTTGGATGACCGTGGCCCCGCCCCCAGCGTGCCCGGCATGGTCGCGTCACTTCCGGGTGACGTGCACGTCGGGGTGGGGTTCCCCCGGGGCCCGATCCACCGGCGGTGGGGAACGGGCCTCTGGGGTGGGGGTTTCCCCACCCCCCGGGGGGAACTGGCAACCCTACGTGCCAGGGTCAGGCTGTCAGCTGTAGTGGGGTGAAAGACTGAAGTGCCAGAGGGGCCCTGAAATACCTGAACGCCTAGGAACCTGGCCATGGGTTAATACAGCCCTGCTTCTGGGCACAGCGGCCAACTGTTTGTCCAGCAGTCAGCTTGGATTGAAGAGCACCCCCAGACTACAGACCCGTTCCTTCACGGGATTGCAATCCAGAATGGTTTAACACTTTAAACCCTGAGTCAGGCACCATCTGCTCACTAGTAGCACTTCCTTCTTGTCAGGATTAAACTTCAGTTTGAGGATTATGGGCAAAGTGGGAATTTGAAACTGGGTCTCTGAAGTATAGAGCAACAAGTGGAAACAGTGTTGACTAAATTTGGGTTGTGAAATTCTCAGAGAATTGGGGCGAACCCTGCGGAGGTTGGGGTTTGAGTAGGTGAAGGACCTCAATGTGGTATAATGCCATAGAGTCCACCTTCCTAAGCAGACATTTCCTCTAAAGAAACTGATCTCTGTAGTCTGGAGATCAGATGTAATTCCAGAAGAACTCCAGACCAGTGTTCCCTCTAAGCTGAGTTAGTGTGAGCTAGCTCACAGTTTTTAAGCCTCCAGCTCACACATCTTTGCCTTAGCTCAGGAAGGAGGGCTCCAAAGCAAACTAATTTATGCAGTAGCCAGATCCCTCGCTCACAACTTTCATGCCAGTCGCTCACAAAGTAGGATTTTTGTTCACAAGACTCCACAGCTTAGAGGGAACATTACTCCAGACTCCACCTGGAGATTTGCCACCTTAAGTAGAATAGAAACATTACAAAACTGGAGAAATTTGCTCAGCCCTACCCATATGATGGCTTGCCTCACCTGGATGGCTCACCACATGGTAACATTTGGTACAAAGAATGCTAAAAATGGCTGTGATATGACAGTCAGAAACAAAAAGAAGACCTAAAGCTGAGTTGCTGACATAGCCAAACACACCTGAGAATTTTGTAGCAAGAGTTTGGGGGGGGGGGGGATGACAACTTCACTTCCCGTGAATTCTCTTATTTTCAAAACTAACCTTTACACAAAGAGCCCTGGGTTGAAAGGGTTAATACACACTCCCCACCCCACCCAAAGGACTTGAATTACAAAACTTCTCAGAAGTTTGCACACCTCAAGCTTTGGTGACAAACATAAAATTTACCTAAGCTGCCGTGTAAATGTTGGGAAAGACTTGCCACAGAGAAAGTGGTGAACAAATAATTCTCCCTCTGTTTGCAGTAGAAGATGACTCAGATTCCACAATAATCTTGGTAAAAGGAAAAGGTCATATTCTTCCCCCTCCCCAAGAATTTCTATATTTCTCATAAATACAAGTTAGTTTATTAGCTGCTGTAGCTTGTTTGTTTGTTTGTTTAACTTGCTGGTGTAAGAAGAGCAAAAATATAGATGGGGAAGAGCTCAGGGCTAAGAAAAGATGTTGTTATTCCATGAAGCTTGTGAAGATCTTATAGAAGTTTGTCAAGTCCCCTGACACTGAAGAAGTCTCTCCCCTAAACTTCTTTTTGCTACTTTTAAAATTCCTCAGATATTTTTGCCTGGAAGGAGACCTCCAAATTTTCTTTGAATTCCACTACAGGCAAAACCCCAACCACAGCCAAGGAATAACCAGAGCTCCGCTGGGAAATTTTGTGACTTAGACGTTATTCTGGTCCCCACAGTTTCCTCTAGTATGGCTTTAGGCTAACTTTCAATGGAAATTTGAGTCAGTTCTTATCTTCATCTGCATCTGCATAGAGGTTTTGGAACTACAAAGTCACAGAGCTAGATCTTCCCACCGACAATCCTCCATGTTTGTGTTCAGATGTACATCTTTAGTGCCCTGACCTAGATGGTCCAGGCCAGCCCAATCTTATTAGATCTCAGAAGCTAAGCCAGGTCAGCCCTGGTTAGTATTTGGATGGAAGTCCAGGGTTTAACATCTTAACATCCCCAGAAGTGACATCATCTCGTGGACTGACAGTTTAGGATTCCAGTGAAACTCTGTGGTTGCTATGTGGAGTCAGGCAATGACAAACCACCTCCTTTGCTTTCAAAACCCCAAGGGGTCACCATAAGTCAGCTGTGACTTGATGACACTTCCCACCACCCCTACTACATCTTTAATAATAAACTCCTGCCACTCATAGCATTTGCCAAATATTTATTATGCTGAGCCCTGCGAGCTTATTATGATCCCTATATAAAAAAAATACAGACCTTCAAATTGTTAACAATGAACAGTAAAGGAGGCAGCTTGAGCTGAAGCTGTGGAAATGGCAGCTTTATTCAAAATCACATACTCCCATGATCAAAGTAGCATTCAACCAGTGTTCCCTCTAAGCTGAGTTAGTGTGAACTAGCTCACAATTTTTTTTAGTTTCCGGCTCACCCACTGTTGTCTTAGGTCAGGAAGGAGGGCTCCAGAGCAAACTAATTTGTGCAGTAGCCAAATTGTTCACTCATAACTTTAATGCCAGTAGCTCACAAAGTAGAATTTTTGCTCACAAGATCCCACAGCTTAGAGGGAGCACTGCATTCAACCAGCATGATCAAAATAATCAACAGTTTCATCTTAGACTACGGTTGGCCAGTGCCGGTAGCCAGTGGGAGACAGTGAAGGTGGAGACATGTAAATTGCCATTGCTTCGACAGCACAACTCACTTCTGGCATGAAGCCAGAAGTGACATCATCACATGGATTGACAGTGTAGGATTCCAGTGAAACTCTATGGTTTTATCTAGAGTTCCAGTGGAAAGTTAAACTACCACCCTGAAGCAGGATCCCATTTCTGGATTCTCAACAGAACTGATATTGTACCACTGGAGCAAAGGTGATTTTCCTCCTGTTTTTCTCCTACCACACTACTAAGCAGCAGCAGAGGACTGGGACTAGTGGGCATGAGGTCTCCCATGGTTGTGGGAGACATGGCAGCCCTATTTTACACATACAGGGGGAAGCAAGCATTTCTGTTGAATGTTTGAGCGTGGTGTTTGGATTAAGCCCAATACAATTTGAGATTTAATGTATTCATTTAAAATACTTATATCCCACCTTGTTTCCTTAGTCTCAAAGCTGTTAACAGTGCAACAACAAGCTGTAAGGACATAAAATATACTAATCCAGGAACTAGATAAGAACAATGCACAGATGAAGAAGACACAGCCAGGTCTGCTCAGACAGCTCATCTTCCCCCAAATGCCCTCCGAAATAAAATAACGTAGCCAAAGCAGGCACCCTACACACCCACTCTGGCGGGCCATTCTAGAGGACTGGACCCATCACAGAGAAAACCTATGACCTAGCTGTTACTGTACAGACCATCCTGAGATAGGGGAGTTCACCTAGCCTCCTTTTACAAAATAATAGTCAAGATGGGATATGAGGTCAGCACAGTGCAGGGTAGGGTTGCCAAACCCGCCGGTTTGCCAGGGGTCCCCTGTTTTTTGGGGGGTTCTACTCACCGCCAGCCAGATGGCCAGCAGCAGAATCCCCACCCCCAACACCCACAGCCACCCATCTCTCTTCCTTTAAGTGTGTGGAACCCGTGTTTCCTCCCAAACCTGATCTCCACAAGCTTGCAGGGAAATGCCAGCTTCGTGCTCTTAAAGGGGAAACGCTGGCTCCTGCATTTAAAAGGGAAACGCCGGCTCCTTTAAGTGCAGGGAACTGCCGTTTCTGGAGATCTGGCGTGCGGGTGGGTGGATGGGGCAGATGTCCCCAATGTGACATCATCACGTCGGGGATGCCCTGCCCCCTCCAGGAACGCCCCCAAAGTCCCCCACTGGGGGTGGAAGATGGACTTGGCAACCCTAGTGAAGGGTTGCCAGCTCCAGTTTGGGAAATTCCTTGGAGATTTGGAAGTGGAGCTTGAGGGGTGGGCTTTGTGGAAGAGACGGACCTCAGTGGTGTATAATGCCACGGAGTCTGCCCTCCCAAGCAGTCATTTCCTCCAGTGGTCTGTGTAGTCTGGAGGTCAGTTGTAATTCTGGGAGATCTCCAACACACCTGAAAGATGGCAAGCCTAGCACAATGCCATGACGTACACATTCAGATGCGGAAAAAGGAGACCAAGACACTTTTGTCTCCTGTGTCAGGCAATTGAAAGGGAAATTCCATTTTGATAAATTACATTGAGAGAAAAAAAGGACAGTTCACTCCATTTTATGGTAGCCTAACACCAACCTCCTGGGACCTGGATGGCCCAGGGTAGTCTGATCTCATCAGATCTCAGAAGCTAAGCAGGGTTGGGCCTGGTCAGTATTTGGATGGGAGACCACCAAGGAATACCAGGGTCATGACGCAGAGTCAGGCAATGGCAAACCACCTCTGAACATCTCTTGCCTTGAAAACCCCATGGGGTCGCCATAAGTCAGCTGTGACTTGAAGGCAAAAAAAGAAGAAGAAAAACCTCCTCTTGAGGTAGCCTTCCTCACCTCCCCATTGGTAAGGCCATTCCTGGGACGGACCATAAATCCCAATTAAAAATAGAGAACATTTGCAATGGGGGAAAGGGGAAGAACCTAGAGAAGACTTCAAATGTAGACGAGCCACAATGACAAGAAAGAACCCTGAAGAAGTTCCTCTTCAAGCTGTCCTTTAAACAAGCTAAGCGGCGAGCTTGGATTTAAGACTGGAAGGATGTGGGCTAAAAGCCGCTTAATCTCATACAAATAACTGCCGGTAGTTAATTATGATTCCAGTGTCTTAATTTTCATTATGTATATATTTATGGGATAATGCCAATAGCAAAAATGTGTTGCTGCTGGGATAACAGCATCAAACTGCTAAATAAATGCCGCTGCCCACTGCCTGCTCTTTAGCTCGGCAGGGAGTAAAGAAATACACCAATTATGGCTTTCCGAACACTTTATTGTTCTCTCCCACTGTGCCGAACTGCTCTTTGATTGATGCTCCTCCCAACACGCTCCTTCCAATTAAAAGCAACTGATTATGTGGGGTCCCTGGAATTTTGCTGATATTAAAACCCTCTCGCTGTCTTTGGACAGCATGCCCTGTTCTCGCGCTCTGTCTGAAAAGTTGCTCAGCTAGTCTTTTGTGCATGTAAATCTTTTCACAACTCTGAAAGATGTGCAAAGTGGGAGGGAGTGTTGTTCGTTTTTTTTAATAGCTTGCCAAACTGGAACAAATGCAATGCTTTAGACACACAACGAATGATTTGGGACTGCTGTCTCCTCTCCATATATGAAATGCCTTTCACTATAACTCTGGTCTTGTTTATCTTTCTTGGACTCTGGAGCAGAGGTGGCCTCACATCATAAGAACATAAGAACATAAGAGACGCCAATGTTGGATCAGGCCAAAGGCCCATCCAGTCCAACACTCTGTGTCACACAGTGGCCAGAAACACCAGTGCCAGCAGGAGGTCCAGCAGTGGGGCCAAGACATTAGAAGCCCTCCCACTGTTGACCCCCCCCCAAGCACCAAGAAGACAGAGCATCACTTGCCCCAGAGCCCCTATCTATTCCTTGTGGCTAATATCCACTGACGGACCTCTGCTCCATATGCTTATCTAATTCCCTTTTGAAGCTGTCCATGCTTGTAGCCGCCACCACTTCCTGTGGCAGTGCATTCCATGTGTTAATCACTCTTTGGGTGAAGAAGTTCTTCCTTTTATCCGTTCTAACCCGACCGCTCTGCAGTTTCATGGAGTGCCCACGAGTTCTTGTACTGTGAGAAAGGGAGAAAAGTACCTCTTGCTCTACCTGCTCTTTCCCATGCATAATCTTATAAACCTCGATCATGTCACCCCTCAGTCGTCGTTTCTCCAAGCTAAAGAGCCCTAAGCGCTTTAACCTTTCCTCATAGGAAAAGTGGTCCAACCCTTTTATCATTCGAGTTGCCCTTTTCTCCCATCTGGTGGTGTATAACCTGCAAGCAGAGTACAGCGGTAGCTTCTTCACCTCAGGAGAGCCGGGCAGGGACAAGCTATCCTTAGGAGGCAAAGGCCAGCTGGGGGTTAGGCCAGGTGCTGAGGATAATGAGGGAAGGCCTAGGAATAAGGAATGAGGGAGGAGGAAAGAAATAGTTTTTGGCCCAAGGGATAGGGAAAAGCAGGAAGAGGGGGAGCCTGAGAAACTGGCTGGGGAGGAGAAGGAAGGTAGGGCTGCCAAGTCTCCTTGAATCGCGGCGGGGGATCATCATTCTTTACGGGAGCTCTGCCGCGGGGACGTAGCGTCACATCCTGGCGACGGCGGTGCAACGCCTGTTGCCGTCCCCCGTGGCAGAGCTCCTGTAAAGAATGACGGTCCCCCGCCGTGATTCAACGAGACTTGGCAGCCCTAAAGAAAGGTGATTGGTTGACAGGAGGCTGAAGACACCTGCAGGCAGTGAGGTAACACAGGAAGTAGATCCTGGGAGACTTCTGCCTTTCTGAGGCTGGAGGGAGTGCAAATGGGATGGATCCAGAGAAGGATGTCACAGAGCACCAGGAGGACAATCACACTTGTTTTTTTCTTATTTCTGAGCATAACTCTGCATTATGATAAATATGGATCTAATGGGGAACATCCCTCATCCCTTTGTAGAGAAATCTAACCTGGGTCCTATGTAGATAGATCCACATAGTCATGTTGGTCTGAAGCAGCAGAAAAAATTAAGAGTCCAGTGGCACCTTTAAGACCAACAAAGGTTTATTCGAGGTACGAGCTTTCATGTGCAAGGCACACTTTTTCAAATACATTGGGATGGTGTGTAAGGTTCAAGCTTATAGACAGGGAAATTATCATGTAACATGATGATGTTCATGGGGAGGGCGGGGTATAAATTGAATAAATAAATAAACACGATGTTTAAGATAGGCAAAGTCCAAAATAACAAGCTAAGGTCCTATGTGTTTGCCCACAATTCCACAGCAGCCAGCTAATTATGTGGGACAACATGCACAACAATGTTGTAAGGATGGAGAAAAGTTTTGCTATGTGTTATACTGGAGGAAGGAGTGAACCACACTTTTCAACAAGAATATCAGAAGAGCCATGAAGGATCAGAGCAAAGGTCCCTATAGTCCTCCATTCCGTTCACACAGTGGCCAGCCAGCTACTTCTAGGAAGCCCACAAACAGGAAGACTTCCACAGTGTCATCCTGCCTGTACTTCCTAGCAACTGATTAGTATCCACTGATAGTCCCATAATAGTCACTGATAGCCCCATCCAACATGAATTTGTCCACTCCCCTTTTAAAGCCCTCCAAGTTGGCAGCCATCACCACAGTCTGTGGCAGCAAGTTCCACAAATTAACGTTATGCTGTGTGAAGAGAAATACTTCCTTTTGTCTGTCCTGAATCACTCACCCTTCAGCTTCAGTGAATGAAGTCAATTTCTATTGTTTGATTGATTGATTGATTGGATTTATATCCCACCCTCCCTGCCAAGGCGGGTTCCACCACACTCATCTTGCGGGCCATATCCATTTTTTTAGGTCAGTTTCATTTGTAACTCTGTGTTCCCAGGATCCCGTACCTTATTCTGATACAACTTCATCTCAGGGGTCGTTTCGTAGAAAAAGAGCTAGGGGAACTCATTAGCATATGCCACACCCCCTGACATCACCAGAAGTGTGTCATAAGGCCACACACCCCTCCCCCAACGATCCCAGCCGCCGCCAGCCTTGCAACTCCACTGCCGAGCCCCATGAGGGGCCCGGCGGTGGACCTGCAAGGCCGGCGGGAGTGCACGGAAGCCCCGTGAAAGCCCTCCCTGGCCCCAGGCAGGCAGGGGTGGGGAGAGGCAGGGAGGAAGCAACTTACCCTCCCTCTTCTCCTGCCTCCTCCTGGCTGAATGAGGGCCGGAAGCGGGGCAGCCGGAAGCAGGGGGCGGGGCTTCATCGTGTGCCCCGCCCCCCGCACCTCACCCGGGGGAACTGCAATCCCCCACATTCCCCCCCCCCGAAATGACCTCTGCTTCATCTCATTCTTCTTCTGGACTGCTCTTTCTCCTGAGCTTCTGTGTCACCAAGGCCAGGCTAAAGGTCTGAGGGAACTAAGACTACTACAGGGGAAGGACTGAAGTGTGTAGGTATGAAAATGGGCAGTTTTACGCATTATACTTAAACATGCTTTACTGAGCCTGTCTCCTATTTTAATAGTTTTATTATATTCCTCTAAGGGTAGGGTTGCCAAACTCTAGGTGGGTCCTGAATATGTCCCAAACTACAATTGATATCCATATTACAGAGATCAGTTCCCCTGGAGAAAATGTCTGCTTCTGAGGGTGGACTGTATAGCATTATACTTTACTGGAGGCAGTCTTGGGGTGGGTGTGGGCTGATAAATTGAAGCTTAATCCCAACAAGATGGAAGTGCTACTTTTGATCAGAAGGTGTGACCCAGGATCTAAGGTGTCACCTGCTAATATTGGTGTCAGTATTGCTTTTCGAAGTAGGGTTGCCAACCTCCAGGTGGGGCTTGGAGATCTCCTGTTGTTACACCTCATCTCCAGACCACAGAGATTCAGTTCCCCTGGAGAAAATGTCAGCTATTAAGGGTGGACTCTTCTTGCATTATACCCAGTGAGGTCCCTCCCCTCTCCAAACCATCTCTATGCTGCAGGAGGTGGCGGCGGCTACAAGCATGGACAGCGTCAAGAGGGAATTAGATAAGCATATGGAACAGAGGTCCATTGGTAGCTATTAGCCACAAGGTATAGATAGGAACTCTTAGGCTGGGGCAAGTGATGCACTGCATTCTTGATGCTTGGGGGGGCAACAGTGGGAGGGCTCCTAGTGTCCTGGCCCCTCTGCTGGACCTCCTGGTGGCACCTGGTATTTTTGGCCACTGTGTGACAGAATGTTGGACTGGATGGGCCACTGGCCTGATCCAACATTGGCCTCTCTTATGTTCTTATGTTTCCCCAAATATCCCAAGCCAGAGCTGGCAACCCTACCATAAAATTAAAATCAGTAACTTGAAATTGAATGCAGAAGAAACAGGGTTGTCCAACTGTTAGGCACAAAATAGTCACTGAAGGGCATGATGGGGGGGGGGAGTGCACATCTCACAGCCTGTATCCAAAGGAGAGTAATGGTGTTTATGTTAGTGGAATGGCACTTCCATTTCTGGGGGAAAGGGAACAATTTTGCTGATTCTCCCCCACTGAGGATCATGGAGCTCAGTTGTCTACGGCAGCATGGGTGGAAAAGTCCTCTTTCTTTATGTTCTGCTCTTGGCATTCTAAATCTGGTTCCCTGTCTTCTAATTTAAAAACAGCCTCAGCATGGTTGACTTCCATTCTCAGTTGGTCTACTCAACATCATGCTCAAAACTATACCCATGGGGTTTACTCCCAGGAAACAGCTCTTAGTATTGCGCTGGACAGAAGATTCTGTTTTCATCACATGTAACTACATACAATCCTGGATTTGCTTTGTAACTATAGAGTTCTCCTGCAGTTTTGTTTATTTATTTGTGACAATGGACAATTCTGCATTGGCTTCTCCCTCCGTTGTTTTACAAAACCCACGTTGGAACAGAAATTCCCGTCTGAATTCCATGCCGCTTTCACTTTCTCTGATCATCAGACTTTATGGTACCCTCTACTCTACACTGCATGCTGCTTTCACTTTCTTTGACCATTGGGTTTTATGGTACCTTCAGCGAACATTTATGGCCGTTCAGGGGCGACTTTGCAGTCAGTGTGGCGTTGACCCGAGGTATCGGAATGTGGTTTTGAGCTGTACCTTTTCCTCCCAGTTGAGAAAATGTGGAGCGAATGCTAGATGCAGAATCACCGTTCATTTCCATTTCAGGTGGGTAGCTGTATCGGCCTGCAGATTCGAGTCCGGCAGCACCTTAATAAAGCCCAATAAGATTTCCAGGCTGTAAGCATTTGAGAGTCAAGGCTCCTTAGCAATGTTATATACCCTGGCAATCCTGTTGGTCTTTGAGGTGCTACTGGCGATGAATCTTGACTTCATTTTAGTTTTCATTAAAGCTTCTAACCCTCAGAAGTTTGATCAAAGGGAATATTTTCCCCCCACGGATATAATGGTGGTGGATCAAATTTCCCCCTGGTGGCCCCACTGTGACTGTTTCTACATATATGGTTAGTGAATCCCACAAGGGTTAGTCCTAGCTGAAAAGAGTAAATTAATGCATTTCCTGTTTTATTTTAATCGCCTTCCAATTAGCCATTTATATTTTTAAACACTGTACAAATATCACACACAGCAGGAAACCATTTCTCAAAGCATGTTCGTCGCGCTTCCAGTAAGCCACCATAAACACTTAATGAAGAAATTGCCTGAAATGCCAAGTGAAGCCTGGGGAGCTTATTTCCCCCCCCCCCCTTCCCTCCTACTAAAGATCAATCATGACCATCAAATTACTTGAAATGAATGATATTTACGAATGATCAGAGAAGGCGAAAAAGAAGAGAATGAAGTTAAAGGGATGTAGTTTTCAGAAGCGACTTTCAGTCCTAACCAGTGAATGCGGGAGGACACCGATGGTCAAGCAGTGACCTGTTTTCAGGATGACGAGATCACCGTGGGAACATAAAGACAAGAATCTGCCTTACAAACCTGCCTTATATGGACCACCTACCTCCAAATTTTCACTACCTTTCCAGGGTCTCAGGCAGGTAAAGGTCTTTCCCAACACCTGCTACCATCTACCGAAAGATGCCAAAATGGACCTTCTGCATGCAAAGGGCATGTTTTGCCACTGAGCCGTGGCCCATTCCCTATCAGCTTTCACTATTCCTATTCATGACATGACATGAATATGCAGAATTTTAAAGAACAGCAGTTCACCTAAAGTTCTCAGGTAATGTGAGGGGGCCACACCTTTTCCAGCTTTGGCCCCAGCCTGGTGGGACACACTCCCAGTTGAGATCAGGGCCCTGTGGACAGGCCCGTAGCTACAGTGGGGAATCTTGGGGCTAGGCCCCCTGACTTGCTGGCAAGGCCCCCTGACTTCCCATCCGGCCCAGGGCGTCACGGCCATCTCCCCTGGATTAATTTGATTGGCCAGTGCCCCCTAAGGAATTTAAATGCCCCCTGACTTTAAAAATCCTGGCTACGGGCCTGCCTGTGGAACTTATCAATTCCACAGGACCTGTAAAACGGAGCTGTTCCACCAAGCCTTTGGCTGAGGCAGTCAGTAGCACATCTGGCCTCGCCTGCTCTAACCAGTCCCCCCCCATCCAGTCATGCAAATTATGATACCAACTTGTATTATTGGTTGGGGGCCGGGCCTAATTATCATCTTGGTGGCCTGTCCGGAGTCACACAGTTATATTCCTTGGGTCTATATGTTACCATCTTGCCATCACACAGTTGAATTGGGTTTTTTTTAGATTTTAATCTAAATTATATGAGATCATTTTTACATGTTTTGCTATTAGGGTTGCCAAGTCGATCTTCTGCCGGAGCAGGGGACTCCCGGCCGGTGTCCGGTGTGTGCGCGCGCGCCACATGTACGTCACCCGGAAGTGACGTGACGACGGCAGGCACGCCAGGGGCGGGGCCGTGGCCATATGAGGGAAAACAATCGAGTTTTCCCTCGGATTGCCGTGGCCCCACCCCCAGCGTGCCCGACGTGGTCGCGTCACTTCCAGGTGACGCGAACGTCAGGGTGGAGTTCCCCCGGGGGCCCGATCCGGCGGTGGCGGGGAACGGGCCTCTGGGGTGGGGATTTCCCCGCCCCCCGGGGGGGACTTGGGAAGCCTATTTGCTATTGCATTGTACTCCACGCTGAGGCCGCTTGCGGAGGAGGGCAGGATAAAAGAAAATCACATAAATAAATAAAGTTTACACTTACAGGGTCTTGTGCCAACATCCAATGAAATATTTAATAGATTCGAAGGTTTGTTTTTTTTAACTATTCTGATAAGGTGAACAAAGTTTCACAGGGAGTGGGTGTGACAGAAGGCTTCCAGTTCTGCCCCCACCAGGCATCACTGCCCATCCCCAATCCCAGGATGTATATGCAAATTCCTAGAGACTCTGGCCAATTAGAGGCTGTGGGTGCTCTGTGAGAGGGGGAAGGTCAGAAGTTAGAGGAGGGGAAAGGGCTCCTTGGACAGGGCTTAGCCAGAGATAGAGATAGGATTAGGTATTCTCTGCTAGGCAGGGTTGCAGTCTGGCCCACATAGCAGCCCTATTCTATGCTGATGATATGGCTTTATTATCTAGGACAACAGTTGGCCTCAAAAGGGCACTAAAACAGCTCGGTCTTCACTGTAACCTAAATCTGTTGGAGATTAACTACCACAGAGATGCTTTGTATTCTTGGTACTTGGGGGGGCCACAGTGGAAGGGCTTCTGGAGTTCTGGCTCCGCTGGCAGACCTCCTGATGGACCCTGGGTTTTTCGCCACTGAGTGACACAGAGTGTTGGACTGGATGGGCCATTGGCCTGATCCAACATGGCTTCTCTTATGTTCACCACCATGTATATTAATTACAGTTATTATTTATTACTTATAATTAATGAATTACATTACCCCCTCCAAAAATATTCCTTCTCTAATATCTATACACAAATACATTTTCCATGGTGGGCACGAAACATCATTCTTATGCACCACCACTGTACTGCCTCAGATATCTTTGTGCTGGAGGCAAGAGGGCTGAAACAGGAACATGGACTATAAAGGGCCATAGATTGGAGCAAGTATCAAAGCTAGAAATATCTTGGGCTTCTGGTCCAGAGTACTGGGGCGATGAAGGCCCACCTCGAATATACTGCAAATGAGGGATGTAAATCTACGCATATATTATCATTAAATTTATCCTGACAAAAGGGGGGACACTTTATTCCAGCTAGCCTTAAATTATATTCTTCCAAAACAATACCCTAGTTTTTGTATGGGGTTATGTTGGGGCCCCCATCCTCAAGCTTTGCACCCCTGGAAAAGATACAATCAACATTTTTACCATCTATTTTTCGATTACCAACTAGTGCCTCCAACACCAGCCTACGCCTAGAAACCGGGCTGATTAGATTAGAGGTTAGGATAACTCTGGCCTCCGTTTATGCCAGGGTGGGGCTTTGCCATAATTCCTCAAACATTACTGCCCTAATCCTTAGGGACATTCATTGCTCAACCTGGCTCAAGCCAATTTATCAGAGGATCTCTTTACTTGGGTTCTCATTTGAGTCCCTGCAAATAATGCCTATAGAAAAGGCTAGGGCTATAGTTAAACAAAGTATATATGGTATAGAAAGGCAGAATGATATTGATTTGATTTAATCTATTTGATTTTTATCCCGACCAAGGCCGGCTCAGGGCAGCTTTTTGCAAAGACTCTATCTTACTGCAAAGATCTGTCCCAGAGAAAACAAAATGTATAGTAGCCCCTGCAACGTATTTAACACTCCTAGAGATTTCATCACATTGCAGGGCTTACTCCATGGCCAGATACAATATTTTCCCCTAAGCAGTAACAGAAGGCCGGTATAAAAAGGTACCATTGGCAGAGCAGCTCTGCCGCAGAAGAGCAGGGATCATAGAATCGATTGAACAAGTAATACTACACTGTGGGTATTATGAAGACAGCAGAGTAAAGATCATGTACCCTATATTAGAGAGGTTTTATGGGTTTTTGGACGTGGAAGAAACCCAGAAACTATTATTTGATCCTAACCCACAGTTCATATTGAATTGTGCTAAATTTTTAGCTATAGCTCATAAAATTCACAAAGATAAAGTCCAAAAGTAGACTAGAGGTCATGCGAACTAATGAGGATATATTTTATTCAATTATTCTGTAAATCACTTTAGATCTTGAGTCCTTTTAGAATTGTGGATTTTAATCATAAGTGTTATAGACAAGATAATTGAATCCTTAAAATTCTGTGTATGGGAGCATCTATTATATTACTGTAGTTTTGATACAGCGATCTGTGCTGGTTATAAACTGAATAAATTACTTTTACTATATCCTCTGCTAAGCAGTTTAGTCTGTTTCAGGGAGCCGGTCGTTTGGGAATTCGTGAGAGGATCAAGGCAGGATCCGGAGATCAGCTAACTTTATCTCCTGAGTAGGAGTCCAAGGTCGATTTGACTAGAGAAATGTGGAGGATTGAAGAGGTAAAGTCCACAATTCAGGTATTTCTATCAATCTGGTAAAGGCAGCAGTGAAGAAACCAGATATCCCAGGGTTTAGTGAGCTTTTCCCAGACACTCTCCCCAGTCTCCCGGTGTTAGGCTTGCCAGGCTCCACATGGGGGCTGGAGATCTCTGAGAATTACAACTGATCTGCAGTCTGCAGAAATCAGTTCCCCTAGAGAAGATGGCTGCTTTGGAGGGTGGGCTCTGTGACATTCTAATTGGCTTAGATTCCCCTCCACCCCAAATCTCCACGAAATTCCCAACCGAGAGGTGGCAATCCTAAATCACATCAAAATGTTTTTATTCTCCCAGGCTTAATTTATTTATAGAGCTAGGGTTGCCAAATGGGCCCGGGGGGCGGGGAATCCCCCGCTTTGGCGGCCCGATTTCTGATGCGACAGAATCGGCCCCCGGGGGGAACCCCACCCCCGCTTGCATGTCACCCGGATGTGACGTCGCACACTGGGGGCGGGGCCACAGCCATTTGAGGGGAAAACATAGAGTTTTCCCTCAAATGGCTGTGGCCCCGCCCCCAACGTGCGACATCACATCCGGGTGATGTAGATACGTCGCGCGTGTGTGCACCGGGAGGTCCCCAGGAGTCCCCCGCCGAGGAGGTGAGTAACATTTGGCAACCCTATATAGAGCTACTAGTCCATTGTAGAGACAATTTTTTCATTTCATTTTCAATGTGTCGTTTGGATCCAAAACCCACCCATTTTGATGTGCCCCCACCCCCGGTGCAAACTGAACCTACAACTCTTTGTTTATGCCACTTTCTGCTTCCGTGACCAAATTCTGCCCATTTTGCAATTTCATTTGTTCATCCATAAATCAGCATTATAGACATTAATGATGTCCACTGTACACACTACATGCATGTGTCCACACACATATGCATGGAACAAATGGTGTATAAAATCTGTAGGAATCTACAGCATGAACAGTAAACAAGGACAGACCCCCAAATCAATGACAAAAGCACAAACGGATTTTTAAAAAGAATCAAAGTAAAAACAGTAATCCGCTCACCCCTGTTTCAGATCTTCCCTTAGTGCTCCTATGCATGTATTTTATCGAGAGTGTTAATGCTGGACTTCTCTGTTCATGCTTGTTGTTTAATGATTGCTTTATTCCTTTTTAAAATCACCTTGAGGCCTCTTTCTGAGCGGAAACGCAGGCCATACATTTTCTAAATAATTTAGTAAATCAATAAATATATAATAGCGGAGCACCGCAGAGGGCAAGAGAGGAGGCAGGAGACATGTGGATGTTCTCTGAGCAAGTGGATGATTTGCATGCTCTCGCTGCTTAGCTTTGTAGGAGCATGCTTGCAAGCGCTGCTTAGGATACCAGAAGAGAGAGATGCGGGCTAAAAGGCCTGAAGCACAGGGCACACATACAGACTCCAGGCTGCCTTTTAATCCAGCAAGACTGCAGGCTCTCCCTTGCAGCGCATCACAGCAAAGCCAGCACACGATTGCTTTGCCACAGAAGTGCTGATGTACACATGCCCTTTTAAGTTTAATGGTTACTATGAAAAAAAAAATATGTAGGGAAGATGATCAAGGACAAGAAGATTTTCCAGGCGTACAACTACTAAGTCTCAGCCCTGCTCTTTATCCACCAAAGGCCAGTCTTTATGATGGGTAGATGGACTCATTAGATGTATTATTAGGACACTTACAAAGTGCAGCTCACGGTGGGACCCCTGCCAGCTACCCACTGCTGGGGCGCGAGGAATTAGTGTGGAATTTAAACCGGGACCCCACTCAGTCTTGGCTCAGCACCTTATAATCTGAGCAAGACAGCCACTAAAGGTACAACTCATATCCTTCAGAACGGCACTTTCTCTCCTGGACTGGGATCAGTTGACTGTTTTACTATTTATTTATTTATTAGTCGCCTTAATCTCTTGTGGAACTCAAGTCTCCTCTATATGATCCATTTGGCCAAAAGGTATAGATGGGCCCCTGCCACACGCAGGGGAAAAGGCGCTTGAAGGCGCGGCTTTTAAAAGCCGCGCCAACGTTGACACGGCGCGACGGGATCCCACGGATCCCCCGGCCGCGTCGCCGTTTCTCCCCGGCGCGATCAAACGCCGGGGAGAAAACACAGCCCTAACCGGGGGCCGGCCGAACTGCGCATGTCGGGGCATGCGCAGTTCGGATCCGGGCCGGGGTTGAGCCGGCGCAAGGGAGTGCCGGCGATCAGACGCCCGGAGTGCAGCGCGTCTACTCGTTGAACCACCGAGGTAGGTGGTGTCAACTTGAGGCGCTTTTCCCCAGAAAGGGCCAGTTTGGGGGCGGAAGCAGAACGCTTCCCAGATGTTGTGGTGTGATCGCGCTGCTTTGATCCGCCCCTAAACTGGCCCGCAACTGGCCCAAATCGCCGCGTATGAACGGGACCATGGAACACTATGTCTTCCACAGAGATGCTCTGTATTCTTGGTACTTGGGGGGGGGCACAGTGGGAGGGCTTCTGGAGTTCTGACTCCGCTGGCAGACCTCCTGATGGACCCTGGGTTTTGGCCACTGAGTGACACAGAGTGTTGGACTGGATGGGCCATTGGCCTGATCCAACATGGCTTCTCTTATGTTCACCACCATGTATATTAATTACAGTCATTATTTATTACTTATAATTGATGAATTACATTACCCCCTCCAAAAATATTCCTTCTCTAATATCTATACACTAATACATTTTCCACGGTGGGCACGAAACATCATTCTTATGCACCACCACTGTACTGCCTCAGATATCTTTGTGCTGGAGGCAAGAATCTCAAGGTACAGCTAATATTTGGTCTTTGCAGTCAACACAGAAACAAAGCACTCATCCTTGTGTTTTGTACAGTCTGAACGGTAAAGGATTTCAGTCAACAGGAGGCAAACGGCATCCTTTGGTAGAGCGCTGAAATGCAGATCTTTACAAATACATATAAAAGTCCCTTTCCCTCTGATTCCCCTCCCTATTTCCCCCCCTCGCCCAAGAACATGAAGCTTAGAATTGCCCCGACAGCAGTGCTAACAGATGCTTGCAGTTCACAACCACAGTGTCTCTGTAGATTTGGTGGGGGCGGGTTGCACTTGCAAGGTGTCCTGTAGGTTGGCGATCAAAGCAGACCCACAGAGGAAGAGCCTGGAGTTTTTATTTTCTGCAGACTTGGCAAATCTGGCATGCCTGCAGAGAGATCTTATTTTGCCTTGAGACACTGCAAGAAAGGGAGGTAGGAAGGAGGCTTCCAAGAAGCCTATTGGACATGGATGTATGAGATTTTCGAGGCAGAACGTAAGAACAGAAGAAGAGCCCCGCCGGATCAGACCAGTGGTCCAGCTAGTCCAGCATCCCGTCTCACACAGTGGCCAACCAGTCCCTCTGATGGCCAACAATAGGCCATAGAGGCCGAGGCCTTCCCCTAATGCTGCTCCCCGGCTCTGGGATTCAGAGGAGTAGTGCCTCTGGATGTGAAGGTTTCCCTCATGCAGCATGGCTAGTAGCCACTCATGGATTTCGCTTCCATGAATCTATCTAATCCTCTGTTAAAGCTGTGTGTTCCTGTGGGCACACAAGCACATCCTCTGGCAGTGAATGCCACATTTTAATTACTCTCTGTGTAAAGCAGTATTTCCTTTTGTCCGTCCTGAACCTACTGCCCATCAGTTTCATTGGATGCAGCGGTAAAACTCAAGCAGTCCCACAAGCTGAGAGCCACAGTCGGGACAGGGACCAGCAGATTCATTGGCCTATCAGAGCACTGACACCCTATGAATAAAATGGCCTTCAGCTGCCTCCTAAAGACTGAGAGTGAGGGGGCCAGGTGCACCTCCTTGGGGAGGTTGTTCCACAATGGTGGGGTTGCCACTGAAAAGGCACTCTTTTGTGAGCCCGTCAGACAAGCTTCTTTGATTGATGGGACAGTGAAGAGGGCCTCTCCTTATGATCTTAGTGCCTCAGCAGTAGCATTGCCAACCTCCAGGTGGTGGCTGGAGATCTCCCACTATTACAACTGATCTCCAGGAGAGAGAGAGAGAGATCAGTTCACCTGGAGGAAATGGCTGCCACCCGCTCTGGAAGGTGGACTCTATGGCATTATACTCTAGTGAAGTCTCTCCCGAAATCCCGTCCTCCTCAGGCTCCACTCTCCAATATCTCCAGATGTTTCCCAACTCAGAAGAAGAGCAGATTTTTATACCCCCACTTTTCTCTATCCTAAGGAGTCTCAAAGTGGCTTACAATGCCCTTCCCTTCCCCTCCCCACAACAGACACCCTGTGAGATAGGTGGGGCTGAGAGAACTCTGAGAGAACCATGACTGGCCCAAGGTCACCCAGCTGGTTTAGGAGTAGGGAATCAAACCCAGTTCTCCAGATTAGAGTCCACCACTCTTAAGCACTACACAACACTGGGCCTCAAAGCTGGCCACCCTTTCAGGCAGGAATATATTGGAACTAGGCTTGCCAAGTCCCCCCGCCCAAGAGGCCCGTTACCCGCCGCCAGCAGATCGGGCCCTGGGGGGAACCCCACCCTCAAAGCACGCGACGTGCCCGGCATCAGCACGTCACCCAGAAGTGACGCAGGCGCGTTGGGGGCAGGGCCACGGTCATCCAAGGAAAAACTCTATGGTTTTTTCCTCGGATGATTGTGGCCCCGCCCCCGGCGTGCCCGCCGTGGTTGTGTCACTTCTGGGTGACGTAATTGCAGCGTGCGTGCACTTTGTGCGCAGTCTCCCAGAGCAGCTCTAGAGTCCCCCGTTCTACATGCAGTAAGGACTTGGCAACCCTAATTGGAACTAGATTCATTACCCCAATGAAGAACTAGCAGTTGGCTGATATACAGCACAATCTTATACAGAGTATCTTTTCAGAGCATAACACTGTCAAATTCTAGGTGTCTGCTTTGAAATATGGAAGGCTCTGGAAATCTGAATACAAGGCATGCGTCGGCCTGATTGACAGGAGATCACAGCCGAACCTTTGTGCAGAGTACTACACACAGGCATCAACTTGAACACAAGAATTCTCCATGAAGGAGTACATTTTACTCTTCCTTCCTTTTATGCTTTTCAGCAGTACACTTAAAAGGCAAGATGAAGGAGACAAGGGGCGGTACGATCCAGAGCCACCAGTTCAAACAAACGGCAATACAGTCCTCTAGCATCACATACAAATAAGGGAGCTAAGCTTTCACTTTCAAAGATACATCAGGAACTGAATCTTGTCACACATCAAAAACATAAAAGGAATGCCTGAAGCTACCTTTTGACTCATTATCGCTATATTTGTATGGAAAAGTATGGCCAGAACTATGCATTAACATAAATCAGGAACCTTTTGGCTGCTCAGATGCATTAGAAAACTGGATATTGGCCCTGGCTAATAGTTTGCAAGGATTACCACCTTCTGGTTTTGATTCATATCTTATAAGTCGCTTTTACGGTGGAACAGTGGGCTCACACACTGCCAATTCTAGTAGAGGTAATAATGTATGTAGAAACACAGGTTCCCATGTGCATACCTAGAACCCATGGGTGACTTTTGCGGGTGAGGTGTGGCAAAAAGGATACTGTCAACAATGCGTCAACATCACTTCTGGCTACAACCCAGAAACAACATCACTGTCAGTCTCTGATTTCACCAGTCTCTTTATGGTAGAAAGCATAGAGATTTGCGAAATCTAAAGTGTTAGTGACATCGCTTCTCCGTTTTAGCTGGAAGTGATGTCAATGCATCTATGACATCCTCCCCCTCCATGTTCTCCCACCACTCATCTGAGCACTGGCCTGGAGCGGGGGTGTTTTGGCAGGAGTTTGTCCACCAAAAGCCAGCAAACGGCACCCTCTTAGAAACACACAAGTTGGATCCTGTGGAAAGTATCCACTGACAGAAGGGGCACCATCAGAGGAGCACAGCTTTCTCACACCTGCCTCCCCCTGCAGGCCAAAACGCCTCCTGAAATTATTTTTTTGCAATTCTATTTGGTTTTGCGATAACAGTTCCACGAACAAAATGGAACCCTATTCTTTCTTTCCCCCGTCCCCAATCATTTGGAGGTAACCTCACATCCCTCCAGAAGTGAAAGGCCACAGTGCACAAAAACTGACGTTTGTTTCTCGGGAGTCAGAAGTGCACAATCCGGGCTGCCAAGATGGGAAGACAAGGTGGACAAAATTCTGAGGCCCCTGTCTGATCACCCTGGGGGTGACAAGTCATGTGATTTGATGTCACATGATGCTTGGATTGGATCTGAACCAGGCAAGGGGGCCCCATGGCGGCTCTTGGCAGTCTTGGCCATAATCAACTTCTTCAATTCCCATTCTGTACAAGCACAGGGGAACTTCCCAGCACGTCATGCCTTAAAAAATGCATCATCCACAAGTGCTCGCAACTTTCCAAAAGTAATGGGGAGACCAAAAAAAAAGGTGATGGTACTTTGGCAGCCATATGTGAGGAATAAACAGCGTGGAGTAATTTCTAAGTAAATGCAGCTTGGAAAATGCTTTTTTTAAAAAAAGAAATAAAATGAGTGGCCCAGATTTTCTATTGTGAGCTCCTGAGCCGTCCAAGTACTCAACAGTAATCAGAGAAGATGAATGAGAGAGGAAATAGCACCAAGAGGTACATGCCTACCTAAGTCACATTTTTGTGCTATTTAAAGCATTCTCTCATCTACATTTTTTAAAAATAAACACCATATAACTCTCACATTCAATGCCCACTTTGACTAACTTTATATTTATGGCACAGGAAAAAAAGTAGACTTGTGGAAAACATTTCAAGCTCGCTGTGCTTTTGTCCTTTGTGGTGTTACGTGACTCTCAAGAACTCTGGAGGGGTGTGTGTCAAAAAGAGGTCTAGCTTCAATTTGTAATCATTTTGAAACCATCCTGTTGGTTGGAATTTATTGGGACCAAAGCAGAGCTTGTCTTGGCCCCTGCCTGGGCAGAACGTCATAATGCCTAACAATAAAAATAGAAAATGCAGTTGAATTTTTTCAAAAAGAAAACAAACAAAAGAAGAAGAAAACACCTGATTGGATGCTAAGGGGATGAGTCAAAATGGCTATACCATTCAGTATACGAACATCACCATCATGGTAACCCCATGATCCATGGGATATTCCAGGTAAGAGCATAGCAGAGGTGGTTTGCCATTGCCTTCCTCCAGCTAGCAATGCCACACTTCCTTGATGGGCTCCCATCTGAGTACTAACTGGGGAAGGAGGAGGAGGAGATTGGATTTATACCCTGCCCTTCACTCGGAGTCTCTGAGCGGCTTGCAATCGCCTTTCCCTTCCCCTCCCCACAACAGACACCCTGTGAGGTAGGCGGGGCCGAGAGAGCTCTGAGAGAACTGTCCTTGAGAGAACAGCTCTGAGAGAACTGTGGCTGACCCAAGGTCACCCAGCTGGCTGCATGTGGAGGAGTGGGGAATCCTGACCAGAGTCCGCCACTCTTAACCACTACACCAAACTGGCTCTCTAGGTACTTGCTTAGCTTCCAAATTCTAAGAAGCTCAAGCTAAGTGGAGCTACTGAGGCCGCTCTCCATCTTAGGCAGATTTGTTCACAGCTGGCACAGAGACCAGCTGTCCCCTCCCAGTTTTGTGTGTGTGTGTGTTGTTGCTTTCCTGTTTGTCCTACAAGCGGGGAACAAATAGTCCTCCAAAGTAGCAAAGGAAGGAGCACCATTCAGAATTCAATCACACTCTGTGGAGCTGAAGAGAAAACCCAACACCTGGTATTCAGAAAATTAATCAAGGACTCCCAGCAATTAATCAGGGCGAGTTTAGCCACTAGCAGGATGGATCACTGTCAACATTTCCCTTACCTATCCACAGGATCTATGCTCATCTTTGGGTGAATCTCCCTTTCATTTCCAGCCTTGGACTAAGTGTCTAGAATTTCCATATTATAAAGGTTCGACTGCCTGCCAAACCACACTTCCCCAACTGGAATTCCCATTAGGAATTGCTTCCAGGATCCCTAGGCCCATTAGGGTTGCCAACTCCTGGAGACTGGAGGGGAAGCCTGGGGAGGGCGGGGTTTGGGGAGGGAAGAGACTTCACCAGGGTAGAGTGCCAAAGACCCTCCAGAGCAGCTGATCTGGAGATCATCTGTAATTCCAGGAGACCTCCAGGTCCCATACGGAAGTTGGCATCCCCTCCCCTCCATTCAGGTTGCACAAAGAGCCTCTACTTGACTTCTATCTCAAGTGGAGGAGAAGGATTTTGTGTGTGTGTGTGTGTGTGTGTTGTTGCTTTCCTGTTTGTCCTACAAGCGGGGAACAAATAGTCCTCCAAAGTTTGGTTCTGCCTGCCCATGGCTACCTAGTCCTGTGAGCCCAGCTGCTGAGGTGCCCATATGACCCTCCTTCTTCCCCACTACCCAGCTGCCCGGATCCATGTTTCAGAGCTGGACCCAATGGACTTCAAGATCAGTAACACTATTCTCTCTCTTGTCTTGTTTTCTCCCCTTAATGGCCTCTTGTACCCTCCTGAGTGGAGAAACTTGCTTAGAATCTGGAGGCTGAAAGTAGAGATGCCCACTGAGGGCCGCTAACCCTTGGTGAGACTTGAAGGGCAGGATTTACCCAAATGGCATCTGTTGATGTTGCAGCATCACTTCCAGCTGCATAACCAGAAGTGACATCAGCACATCATGGGTAGGGATGGGCACGAACCAGCTGACAAACCAATGTTCATCATGCATTTTGGCTGTTTTGTGGTTCACAAACCAATGTTCGCGAACTGAAGAACCACCATGAACTTTCGTGAATTTTGATGAAGTTTGTGGCAGTTCCTGAAGAGCAGAAAGTGGGGGTTTAAACTCCAGCGTTCTGCTTTTTCACACACACAAAAAACCCCACAGTTGAGCATCAGGGAGTTTACCACCACTCAGCTGTTTGGTTTATTAGTTTGTGGCAGTTCCTGAAGAGCAGAAAGTGTGGGTTTAAACTCCTGCTTTCTACTTTTTCACACAAAAAAACAAAACAAAAACAAAGCAGTAGGGAGTTTACTACCACTCAGCTGTTTGGTTTAAATAGCTGGGAGCCATTTAAACCAATGTTTTCTGCTCCCCACAAAAAGTCCCAGGGAGCAGAAAGCAGGGGTTTAAAAGGCTCTGAACCTGGGGCTGGCTGCCCAATAAAGTCCCTTTAAACAGCTGAGCCATGTGGAGCAAACTGCTCTCATGGCTCAACTGTTTCCTATCAAAACAGCTGAGCCGCATGGGCAGTTTGCTTGCATGGCTTCTTTGAATTGATAATGTGACATCTCCGACTGTTTCCTATCTAAAAAGCTGAGCCGCATGGGCAGTTTGCTTGCCATGGCTTAGCTGTATAAAGGGGCTTTCTTGGGCAGCCAATCCCTGGGCCTAGCTTCCCAAGAAAGCCTCTTTCTGTTTTGGACACAAACCTCACTAACCCCATTTGGTTCATATGAAAGCCAACTAGGCTCATGGGGTTTGTAATTCACCCATCCCTAACCGTGGGAGACTCTAGGATCCACTCAGAACTCTATAGCAAAAACCATACAGTTTGGGTTGAATCCTACAGTGTCCTGTGACATGGCGATATCCTGTTTGGTTACACAGTGGCATTATGATTTACTTATCCTGTACCTATTCCTCATTTTCTCCTGCTGCCCTATGGGAATTCTTTGGAAAATGAAACCAAACAGTAAGGCAAAGAGCTAATCCATCCCCACACGGCAGCCATTTTGTGATAGCCAATCCCAATGGCAGACACTTTGTGGCTGGCCAATTTCCCTCTCCCAGCAGTCACCATGTTGTGTTGGCACTCACTATCCTTTCTCAAAATCCCAGAGTACCCACACGTTGGAGATCCCAGAACTAAAGTTCGAGCTGACTAAAAAAGCTTACGGCCCTATAACAAAGCGATCTTTTTTTTTTTCTATGTGGTCTTTGAACACTCATGTTTCAACCTGAAACGAGGTTATCCATTCTTTTATTTATTGCAGCTTAGCACTGTAGTTTTTGACGCATCCATCACAGAAAACACTTTAGTTCTGTCTGTCAGAACAGGACGTATTAGAGAAAATTATGCTTTGCTTTTTTAATGTCTCTCAAGGATTTGGTAGGAAGCTATTAATATCAGCGCCTGGAATTGACATACAGGAGGCAGGCACAACAAAACACAGGTCTAAAAATAGACACTTGTCAACCTGTAAAATGCATTCCCAATAAACAGACCCTGTTCTTTTATTTTGTCTCAGTGTAAATAAAGCACAAGCTTAGTTGGAAGCGGAAAGAGGGTGTTTTCCCCCTTGTTTAAGTCAATTGAACAGCGCGCACACTCATACAAAATTAGATCATTGTGAAGTCTCTGGGAAGACAATAAAAGGGGGGGGACCCTATGAGAAAAGATATTTACAGATTATCCTTTGAAGCACAAGAAAAGCTATAAAGCAAAATGGTTTTCAAAATGCTGCAGCCTTATGAGAACCGAGCACACATTTGTTTCACAGTACCAAATATAGAAACACCACTCTCTTTTTTCCCCCTTGTATTGCTAACCAGGCCTACAGTTCATAACTCGTAGTGATTTTTCTCTCAGTCTTGCATAACAAGAGCATGAGCTCATGAAGCTCCTGGAAATTCCTGCCTTTGTCATGGGCCAGCCAGCTGCCACCTCCTCAGATAAGGAGAAATTTGAATAATCGGGCCCCACACTGATGGAATCCCTACCTGAGCAGCCGGATCCGGCAGCAGACCCCACAGGGGAAGTATCAGGAAGCAAGAACGCTTCCCAGTCATGGCTAGGCTACTTGATCTTCCAGGAAGAGAAAGAGACACCACAGAGGCCAGCTCCCCCCACATCTCCTGAGCCAGTAGAACGTAAAAGAAGAAAATAGTGCTTTGTGGCTCAGGAGAGATGAAGGGGAACCCACTCAGCTGCTCAGCAATGGTCAGCATTAGTTCCTGGAGATGAATCTTTGCAAGACCAGGACTGACAGGCTGATACGGAAACAGTAAAAAGACCCACACCTGTAGGAAACTGAATGTGACTGTAAGGAGTGACACCTGGCCCTCGGGGATGAGTCAGCAAAAGGTGCAGATAAAAGAAACACACTGAGCAAGGCTTGGTGTGGAAGCAATTTTGCTGGCCACCTCTCTGTGCACTGACCTGTTTAGCAAACAGAGCTTTACCCTGGCCCTGCTGCCTTGTACTTTGTCTCTAGTAATCTGTGCTTGCTCCTGAAGCCTGGGACCCAGACCCCTATATCCTGCACCTGTTCCCAAACCTTGGAACTGGACCCCTGGACCCTTGTACCCTGACCCTTAAATATCTGACTCTGGACTGGCTTGTAGATATTGCTTCTGTGTATTTCTGTACTAGTTGTCATTGTATTTCTGTATCTTGGAAACCCCAGGTAGAGGAACAATGCCAGGCTTAGCCCTGAATGTGACCCCCTTCTTACTGCAGGCCACCATGATACATGCTGGAATCCTCAACACTGAACACATGAAGCTGCCTTATACTAGCCCTGTACAGAGGGCCTGACCATGTGGGAAGGGAGAAAGGGCACAAGTCTGCTGGCCCCACCTTCCGCCTCCATAGAATTGCCAAGTGGTCCACATGGTGTGAACACCTGAAGGAAACACCTGCATGTACACTCT